>NC_041401.2:64626159-64783659 GCF_900747795.2 Erpetoichthys calabaricus | reverse complement strand
CGATCTCTGAGATCTTGCTTTTTTCGGTTCAAGGCTTCATAAGCTCTTTTATGTGCCATGGTGTACTTAATAAGTACTAATTATCCCAAACCATCATCTTTGAATGTTGCAAGACTTTCGCCTTGTATGTAGATCGGGGTAATTACATTCATTGCATTCCTAGTCTGAATCACAATCTGATTGTATGGGTGGTTACCTGGCACTGTAGGGTTGCCACCCGTCCTTTAAAATACGGAATCGTGCCGCGTTCGAGAATGAAATTGCGCGTCCCGTTTTGAATCAATACTGGACGGGATTTATCCCGTATTTTTTTTATCATTTTTTTTTTAAAGCAGTGTGTCATGCAAATCATCCCACACGCATTTTATGAAGATGCCTCCTTTCCTACTTTTGATTGGGTAATACTTGATGTCATCGTTAGTTTGATTGGTCTTTTTAACTGTCCAGTGAGGAGGGCGTGTCTTTTAAGTAGAGTCTGCAAAGTGTTGGCACTGAGATGTGGCGTCAGCGCCATAGTTGAAGCCCCTAACGTTGCGGTCAGCAAGTCGGCTAACATCCGCCATGTGCCGTCTTTCAGTTGCGAGAAGCAGATCATAGAATGGTTGAAACTGTTGCCCTTAACGTTGCGCCATGGCGTGTGGTTCGTTTATACCTCGTGTCTTCTCATTAAACTTTTATCTCGCGAATATGTTATTGCAATCCGCAGCGGGAGCGTTTCTATAAACTTAATTTAAACTTACGTTTTACACCGTGCTTTGTTTCCCTTATGAACATGCTTGTATGCTTCACTCGCTCCGTTCTCAATTGTTTAATTAATTTTTTGCTCTTCGCTGTTTCCGGCTCTTCCTCCATTTCCCCCTACTTCGTTCTTTTATCTCGCGAATATGTTATTGCAATCCTTAACGGGAGCGTTTCAATAAACTGATTGAAAATAGTTTTGCATTTACCTTTTTAGTAAAAGGCGAGCTTTTAAGCCTGAGAAATCACCCCGTAAATGCACACGTTTAATTGCACATGTGTTAATATGTATGGTTACACAGTATTAAAAGACAGTGAACAACGTCAGTTACCTTTGTTCCCGCGTTTGATAAAAGGTGAGCTTTTAAGCCTGAGAAATCACCCCGTAAATGCACACGTTTAATTGCACATGTGTTAATATGTATGCTTACACAGTATTAAAAGACAGTCAAAAATTAACGTCATTTACCTTCGTTCCCGCGTGTGACTCGTGCTGTAAATCTGTTCCTTGTTTTTAGTTCACGTGATTACGTAGGAGGCGTGATGACGCGATACGTGACTCCGCCTCCTCCATTACAGTGTATGGACAAAAAATATGTTCCAGTTATGACCATTACGCTTTGAATTTCGAAATGAAACCTGCCTAACTTTTGTAAGTAAGCTGTAAGGAATGAGCCTGCCAAATTTCAGCCTTCCACCTACACGGGAAGTTGGAGAATTAGTGATGAGTCAGTCAGTCAGTCAGTCAGTGAGTAAGTCAGTCAGTGAGGGCTTTGCCTTTTATTATTATAGATATACCCGAAGAAAAAAGAAATCATTAAATTTACATGTTGCTGTCAGTATGTAAAAACCGAAGTCCATTTATCAATCGCATGGGTGGCTTAGAGGTAAGAACGACTGCCTCTAAATTGAGATGTTGCGGGTTTGATCCTGGTCGTCCACGCATTTTCTGATTTGAGTAGTGAGCTGCTATTATTATTACTATTATATAATAAAAACATACATTTGATTTGAGTCTGTAACACTTGTTGTAAGTTTTTTGCTACTTGTAAAAGTTAGTGTTTTTTTTATTCAGTTTTAGTCTCGTTCACGTGGTACAACGAACTTGCCTCTCCCTCTCTCAGTTGATGGCATTTATCTCCATTCTTTTCACAACAGCAGTGATGACCACAGTTGGTGCTGTGGGGCCAAGGTTCAGTTAAGTGTTAAGGGGCCAAGGACTGATCCCTGGGGAACACCACTAGTGAGTGGGAAGGATCATGATCAAGAGTTTTTTACCTGAACAAACTAACTGATTCAACAAAATAGTATGTGATGCAGTATTAAAGGCAGCACTCAGATCGAGTAGGTCAAGGATTTTTAAAAGTCAAGCATCAGCAGCCATCAATAGGTCATTAGCAACCAAGGCTGTTTCTGTACAGCTGCAACTACTTTTTCAAGAATTTTTTAAATAAGTGGTAGATTTGATATAGGACAATAATTACTGTAGTTACCTAGGTCAGCACCAGGTTTCTTTAAAACTGGAGTTACTATAGCTCATTTGAGGCATAAAGGAACAAAACCAGATCTCAGAGGGGACTGATTGATATCAGTTATAAGTGAAGAAACTGAAGACAAGCAGGCTTTTACCAATCAAGTAGGCACAGGATCAAACTAACAAGTGTTGGACCTAGATTTATGAATAAGATAAGAAATTTCAGTTTCATTGGGCAATTCAAAAGATGACAGATAAGTAAAAGGAGGCTCAGATGAAATATTTAAATAAGAATTGTATGGCGTATGTATTGAAGATGCTAGCCATTGATGAATATAATCAATATTGGTTTTGAAAAAGGTCAAGAATGCATCACATGTAGCAGTACAGCATATATGAGATGGAATTATATCAGGAGGTTCCAGAATTCCATTAATAGTGGAAAACTAAGCTCTTTTGTTACTATCAGACATGCTTTGTTTAGAGTAATAAGCAGTTTTAGCTGTAGATAACGCATTTTTATACGGACAAATGTGCTCATGATACATTTCGATGTGCACAGTGAGTGCAGTATTTTTATAGAGACATTGTAATCAAACAGCCATTCGCTTTAAGCTGCCAAAGCTCAGGAGTGAACCAGGGAGCAGTGTGTAAAGAAAACATTCCAGGTTTTTAGAGGTGCAATTCTGTCCAAAAGGCTATTAAGTCTATCATTGTAGTAAGAAACCAGTCCATCTGGAGTAAGTAAATCTTCATTGCAGGAAAGGTTATCAATTGATGTAGTGAAGGCAGAGATAGTTATATTTCTTATGATAACCCACATAGAGTTGTTTAAGTTTGAATAATGGCAGATTAACGGAAAATGAAACTAATTTATGGTCAGATATAAAGAAATCAGATGCATTGCTATTACTTGGGGCAATGGCAGTGCTGAATACAAGATCAAGAGAGTGGCCTCTGGAGTGAGCTGGGGAATTAATAAATTGTTGTACACCAAAACTATCAAAGCAAGACATAAAATCCTTTGTAAATGGGCAGTTAATATTATCCACATGAATGTTAAAATCACCCACCAGAATAACACTAGGACAAAGTGCACAGAACAAAGTCAATAAAGAAGAAAATTCAACTAAAAAATCATTACTAAATCTGTGCTCAATATATAGTAACTAATATTGTAGGTGTAGTTAATTTTTATAGCTACTGATTCAGAAGAAGCATTCAGCAGCAAGAACAGAAGAGCCACTTTGAAGTTTGCATTATACAGTATCACAAGTCTTCCACACTCTTGCAACATCAGGGTTGCAACATATAGTTAGGTCCATAAATATTTGGACAGAGACAACTTTTTTCTAATTTTGGTTCTGTACATTACCACAATGAATTTTAAATGAAGCAACTCAGATGCTTGATGTGCAGACTTTCAGCTTTAATTCAGGGGGTGAACAAAACGATTGCATAAAAATGTGAGGCAACTAAAGCATTTTTTTAAACACAAACCCTTCATTTCAGGGGCTCAAAAGTAATTGGACAAATTAAGTAACTGGAAATAAAATGTTCATTTTTAATACTTGGTTGAAAACCCTTTGCTGGCAATGACAGCCTGAAGTCTCGAACTCATAGACATCACCAGATGCTGGGTTTCCTCCTTGCCGATCAGCTGGAGGAAGTTAAGCAGTCATTCACGACTCGAATTGAAATAGCTGAAAATCTAGCATCCACCGCTGATGGAAAAGCAACAGCTGCCAATTCCGAATGCAAAAAACTCGGAGACAGACTTGCCGCTCTGGAAGATGGAAGCAGAAGGAATAATATTAGAATTGAAGGTCTACCTGAGAATCACGAAAGTCCAAACCCAGTGAAATTCACAGTTGAACTATTTTCTAAAATAATTGGAGAGGACTTTAAATCAGATACCAAGATAGCAGCAGCTTATCACATACGCGGATCAAATACCTTTAGACCTAGGTCTTTCATTGTCCGCTTTGGGAGATTTTTATGTAAACTAGATGTGATGGCACTCCTCAGACACAAGCAAGAAATTATATTTGAAAATAACCACATTCGTATCTTCCCTGATTTCTCTCCCGCAACAGCTGATAAATGTGCAGCTTTCTACAACATCAAACAGCGGTTATGGCAAGCTGATATCAAATACAGCCTCTTGTATCCTGCCAAACTGAAAGTGGATGTTCAAGGCCAATACTACGTCTTCTCCAGCAAGGAGGAAGCAGAAAAGGAATTAAGAAAGCTGATCCTGAGACTATTCTGAAACACAATAGTGAGTCGCACCCTGTCATGGCATGGCAAAGAGATATTTGCTGTTTGATTCACTAGTAATGATATGGGTATTATAATTATACATTCTTTACATTACTCGGATGCTTTCTGTCTATGTCTTAATTACGGTTATAGACATGTGTGTGGAAGAAATTATTTTTTTTTTCTTTTTCTTTTTACTACCTTAAAGGGGACTGATTAATATCATACCCTTAGTTTATTGTTATTGTTATTATTGCATTAGGATTTACTATGCATACCCTGGACCACTTTCTAACACCATTCCCTGGGTTTATTATCTTAATACTTTAAGATTGCTGAAGATTTTATATCTTATGCTTATAGTATGTTAATGATTATACTTTAGGCATATAGTATTTAGACTGTATTGGCAATAGATATCTCTACTTTCTAATCCTCAAACGCCGCTGCATGGGGGCTTGTCTTGCTTTGGATGTGCTCTGTCTCTAGGTATGTCAGAGGACTGGGACTTTGTGAAGTGAGGTCCAGCCTCATGTGGGGAGGCAAAATGGGAGGGGGGGGGGATAAGGGGGGGGGGGGGGAGAAACAGAGTAGGCTATATCTAATCTATCCTTTTAATCCTTATAATTATAACTACCAATGTAACAATAGGCTGCATGGCAATTACCCGTGGGGAAACAGGAAATTAAGGTTAAAGATGTCTCACTTCCAGTTAAGACTATAAAATGACATCAAAAATTCAGAATCAATGTCTCCATGATGGGACAGTTAACTTTGTGAGCTGGAATGTTAAAGGCCTGAATCACAAATAAAAGAGAATAGGTTTAAACGCTAAAATAGAATTTTTACAGGAGACCCACTTAATAAGCAAGTATCAGTTCCGGCTGCAAAAGGACTGGACTGGCCAAATGTTCCATTCTAGCTTTACAAAGAAAATTAGAGGTGTGGGAATCCGCATACATAGAACAGTATCATTTGTAGCATCAGATGTAGTATCTGATCCTGAAGGGAGATATGTGATGGTCATGGGCAACTTATTTAACTGTAAAATTTCTTTATAGATAATAATTTCTTGCCTACAATTAAATCTTGCAAGTACAATGCTATTGTTATTTCTAACCATGCACCTCTGATCTTGGAACTAAAGTCACTATGCCCCACACACTCACCTCGCAGATGGCGCCTTAACCCGCTTCTATTAGTAGACGAGAACTTGACTGAATTTATATCCAAAAAATCAGTTTTTTCCTAGAGACAAATACATCTTCAGAGGTTTCTGCAGGAATACTCTGGAAAACTTTAAAGGCCTTCTTAAGAGGACAGATTATTTCATATCTTTCCCACAGGAATAAATTAGAAACCAAGAAAGTATCAGAGCTAAAAAACGAAATTACTAGAGTAGATGAAGAACATGCCAGGCTTCCAAGCAAGGCTCTACATAGGAAAAGGCAGGCTCTGCATTCAGAACTCAACCTCTTGACAACTAAAGAAACTGAACAACTAATTTATAAATCCAGGCATCATTACTATGAACAAGGAGAGAAAGCTAATAAGCTTTTAGCTCAACAAATCCACAAGCAAGAAGCTCGCAATGCAATCCCAGTAATCACCAACACGAACGGAGATGAAATCATTGACCATAAAAACATAATGCACACATTTAGGGACTACTATAAATCCTTATATTCTACTGAGTTTAACCCCTTAACCGCCCTCTGCCGGATATATCCTGCATCGTAGCATTATTGCTGACGCCTTACTGCCGGAATTATCCGGCACATTTTCCTATGGTTATGTGAATGCCTGGCGCGTAGTATAACTGACAGTTTGGCGTGGGTATTATTACTACGTTGTATTTCGACAACTCTACGGTTGTATTGGCCGCTCACGTGATGTGATTCGAAAGTGAAAGCTGTGAATATGGCGAAACGTAACTGACTTCAAGTGAGGTTTTGCAGGCGATTTTGGACAATAATTCTGATCATGATTGTAGCAGTTCTGAAGAAGATTTTAGCGACAATGATGATCAGCAACGTGCGCTGCATGATACTGTGAATGACGACGCATCGGACGATGGCGATGAGTGGGTATATCCCCAGCATCTCAACTGGACTGCTGCCCGTTATCTGAGCCAGATAAGAAAGATCCAAACCGTGACCGCTTGTTCAAGCTACGTCCTTTGATTGACCATTTATTTGAAACATTTCAGCAGGTAAATACTGCTTGAATAAATGTAAAGTAAAAAAACGAAAATTGTTCAGATTTCTCCTGGCATGGGGAATATTTAGGGAGCTGGCGGTTAAAGGGTTAAAGAAGACAACACACAATCTAATGCATTTCTGGGTACATTACAGATGCCACAAGTAGGTACTTTTAGTGCGGAGGAACTGGATAAACCTCTGACGCTATCAGAATTACTAGATGTTACTTCAAGGCGGGAAAGCAGCAGGCCCTGATGGATACCCTGCAGAATTTTATAAAAAATTCTCCACTCAGCTAGCTCCCCTCCTATTAGCAACATTTACAGAAGCTAGAGACAATCAAATTCTACCTCAAACTTTTCGCCAAGCATTAATCACCGTCTTTCCTAAACAAAATAAGGACTTATCACAATGTGCATCATATAGACCAATTTCACTGAATAATGATGTTAAGATACTCTCAAAAATCATAGCTAGAAGGATGGAGAAAGTGCTGCCTTCGGTAATATCACAAGATCAAACTGGATTTATCAAAGGTTGACATTTATCTTCCAATCTTCAACGTCTGTTTAATGTAATATACTCACCAACAAAGTCAAACACCCCAGAAATATTATTATCATTGGATGCAGAAAAAGCATTTGACATGATTGAATGGAAATACCTTTTCAGTACATTAGAGAAATTTGGGTTCGGCCCGAACATTTGTGCATGGATCAAACTACTATATACCAATCCAGAATTTTCAGTTTGTATTAACAACATTTGTTCAGACTACTTTAAACTAGAATGCGGTACCAGACCAGGTTGCCCCTTGTCACTACTGCTATTTGCAGTCGCCATTGAACCACTGGCGGTCCACTGTCGAAATTCTTATCAGATAAAGGGGATTTTCCTGGAAAAAAAAATTTCTCTATATGCAGATGATATGGTTCTGTATATATCAAATCCACAAAATTCTATGCCCACAGTCTTAACAGCACTTACAGAATTTCAAAAGATCTCTGGTCTCAGAATTAATCTGAATAAAAGTGTGCTCTTTCCAGTGAATTCTCAAGCACACAATATTAGATTGGACACCTTCCCTTTTATCATTGCAGATCAGTTTAAATACCTAGGGGTAAACATCACAAGTAAACATAAAGCTCTTTATCCACAAAATTTCGCCGTCTGTATGGAAAAAATTAAGCAAGACTTGCATAGATGGTCAACCCTTTATCTCACTATAGCTGGAAGAATTGACATTGTTAAGATGAATATTCTTCCTAAGTTACTTTTTTATTTCAAAACATTCCAATATACATTAATAAATCATTTTTAAACAATTAAATTCAACAATAACCTCATTTATTTGGAACTCAAAACATCCACATATCCAAAGAGTGACCCTACAAAGACCTAAGGCAGAAGGTGGCATGACTTTACCCACCTTTCAGTTTTATTACTGGGCAGCAAACATACAAGCTATAAAAACCTGGATACAAATAGATGAACATACACAGGCTTGGTTCGCAATGGAAGTAAAATCCTGCAGTACTTCTTTATATTCCCTGCTTTGTGCCCCAATAAATGCAAGTTATCGCCAATATACTAACATAATTGTGCTTCACTCACTCAGAATATGGAACCAATGTAGAAAGCATTTTAAGATGGAGAATCTTTTATCTGTGCCACCTCTGCAAGAGAACCACCTCTTTCAACCCTCGCAAACACATGCAGTTTTTAATATCTGGAAAAGATTTGGGATTAAATTGCTTAGAGATATTATATAGACAACATCTTTGCATCCTATGAACAATTACACTCCAAATTTAACTTTTCAGCCACACATTTCTTTCACTATCTTCAAATTAGGAACTTTGTTAAACAGAACTTGCCCGATTTTCCTCATCTTGCACCCTTCTCCATGCTGGAAAAAATATTGCTCAATTTCAAGGACTTAGACACCATCTCTGCAATATATAAAATTATCTTGCAGTCCCTCCCTTTTAAAGATCCAAGAGGACAATGGAAAAAAGATCTCTTAATCAATATATCAGAAAAGGAGTGGAAAATAGCAATGCAGAGACTTCACTGGAGCTCCATATGCGCAAAGCACACAATTATTCAACTCAAAATTATATATCGAGCACATCTGTCTCGCCTAAAACTGTCCAAAATGTTTCCAGGGCAAGATCCAACCTGTGAACGCTGCAATCAAGTCTCAGCCTCACTGGGTCACATGTTCTGGGCCTGCACCAAATTAACATAATTTTGGACCAACATTTTTAAGTGCCTTTCAGACAGCCTTGGTGTCACAATCCCTCCTAACCCATTAACAGCTGTGTTTGGTGTTCTTCCAGATGGGTTTAAAGTGGAGAATACAAACAAACTGCGATTGCATTCACTATACTTTTGGCATGCAGACTTATTTTGCTAAACTGGAAGAATCCTAACTCTCTCCCCTTTTAAGTCAGTGGGAAACCGATGTTTTATACTATTTGAAATTGGAAAAAATCAGATATTCAGTTAGAGGATCTGTACAGAATTTTTTCAAAACCTGGAAAGATCTAATCAATAATATCTTAGAATAAGCTCCTAATGCACCAAGGTAGCAATTATCTCCACATTTCTTTTTCTTCTCCATTTATCTCTATTGCCCTATTAAACTCATCAATTTAGGTATGTCTACAAGCCTTAAGTTTTACTCTGTCGGCCATGCTCTCTCTCACAGGGGTGGGTGGCGACTTGTTTTCAATCCTATCTTTTGTAAAAATTGATCTACTTGTATGGAATGATTACAATAAAATCAATAAAATTAAAAAAAAAAAAAAAAAGTAATCAAGTTTATGATCCTCCACAAGATCACAGATTATAGGACCCTTAATTGGGCAGCGAAAGTAGTCAAATGGTTAACCTGTTCTTTCTTGTCCCTGAGCTGGTCAACCAGGGCAGATCAGCTAATACGCTGCGATCAATTGCTCGACTCAAGTATCTAAACAGGAGAGAGTTCACAGACCAGAACAAGCGTATTGTTTGGTGTCATCATATTTGAAGACCAGATGAGATCCTCGGTGGATGTACAGTATCTAGGACGATGATTGACACGCAATACTTTGGTGGAGTTGCAGTGCCAGTGGTGGCTCAGCTGCCGAATTAAGCAATGGACAAAAAGCAGTCCAGACAAGAAGGATTCATGTCGGCAGTCTATAAAGCAATATTATGATGACGACACCTATGCTGTAACCTGAGCAGAAACCCAGTCCCGAATAAAAGTAGAAGTAATCGAACAATCAGGTAACACATGATAATCCAAGATTAAATTAATATAGTCAAATTAGTCAGTTTTCAGTTCCACAAAAAAAGAACAATAAGACTAACAATACAAATTATACTAGAGAGCAGCGGCAGTCAGGCACACTAGAGTTCACACAACTGGAAATACTAGACTAATTCAAACTTAAAGCTTCATTTTGCTTACTTAATGTATATCTGGAATTTCAATGTACACAGGCTGTACTTTTTAACTAATCTGTCTTTTCTTTAATAATATTTATCTCATACATTGCAGGCCTAATTCTGTTCTCAGTCTAACGAACATGCCAGGTATCATGCCTCTTATACACAGTATCAGTGTAGAGCCATATTTGTTAGGGGCTCCCATTGAATGTCATCACTATTCTATGGCACTGAGGCAGGAGTGGGAAGACAACTACATAATGAATTCAAACAGGAAAGACAGCTAATTTAGGAAATACAGTATCAGCATCAATGCTAAGATACCTTGGTGTGTTTAGAAGACCACATGATGCTCAATTCAGATTTTTCAGGGAACAACCTTTTGCTTAAAATACTTGAGTTGGTAGTACATTGCAGTAACGTGTTCTTTCAGGGTGACAGAAGCTACATGCTGCAAATCTTTTTAATAATAAAGAATTCATGGGAATAAAAATTACTTACTAAAAAAACTGTAAATTAAAAAAAATCTCATTGCAAGGCATATCAAAAAGCACGTCCAGTAGGTCCTTTGAAGTGATTCTGTTATACAACGTCTCAGAGGCCCCAGATCCGCGCATGTTGTTTAATCACGGCTGCTGCGGCTTTGCCTTCTTGTGTAATAAACTAAAAGCGTATGCAAAACCACCTCCCTGTAAACGGCTGATAAGAACGCAAGCAGACAGCCAGCTTTGCCGGCTCTATTAGACACCAAATGGATTTCTTTCCATCTTAAACTGTCGAGTTCTACTTCATCGCTCTTTGACTGCACTCATTCCCATCCTCACTGGGCCTACACACATTTATATTTTCTTCAAATTTATTCAATTAGTCTGTTCACCTTAATTTGATGAACGGAGGCAAAAAATTCTAGCAAATACGGAAACAAAATAGCTGATGTTCAAATGATCTACATATAAATGATATATAAATATATAATACATATAAATATATATAAGTATATAATATATACAAGTAACATATAAATGATCTATAGTGTCAAGTTGATTTATATTTCCTTACTGTGTCACTTTGTCTGGGTGTCTGTAAGTTTTATATTGAAGGCCATGGATTTGAAAAATCTACTTTCTTCTTTGTGAAATTATTAGTAGGGCCTGTATAATATACTTAGGGGACATTTCAAGTTACATTGATTTAGCTTAAACATCTGGTAGAGTTTACTGATATGACAAGACTTTATGTGGATTCAAGCATGAAAATATGTTAATGCCAAAAAACAGAAAATTGCGCATTCCAAAAATAAAAAATGGTGTACACGCATTTCCAAGAAATTTACCTTTAAAAATCACAATTCGCAAAAGTTTGATGCACTATGAGTGCTTGAGCATCAAAATGGCACGTGTGTATTTTGTAGCTATATGTCAGAAACTAATATTCGTGTTAATTTTCGTTATTTTTCACATAATGTGTATATTTTGATTGCCATTTTGTAAATCTTTGTTAATTTGTGGAATGTTGTTAAGAGTCAGTCAGAGATAAAACGTCTGATAAGTGTCTGTTAAGTTTGCAATGTGAGTGTGTTTAGTTAGAAAAAGTTATTAAGAAAATCATGAAGAATGAGCGATACAAACATGTTTAATTTCACCTTCAATTTCACCATCTCAAAACTCAATAAAACACATATTTGGATCTTTGTATAATTATTGATTTTAAGCTTATGTTTTGAATATTTTTCAAAGCATTTCTAAAAAATGTTATTTATTATTTTCCTTGTTGTTCTGAGGATGTACTGCTTCATGCTTTTATGAACCCCGTATCTCAATATGCACTACAAGTGAATTAAGTGTACTGAATCATACCTAGTAAGGATATATGGTAGTGGGTGAGGGACAAAAAGGTGCTTTGCCTCAGTTAACATTTTTTAATGTGCTGGCTCTGGACAGCACAGTACTATCTAACTACTTTGCTGTAATTCAGATGGATTATAAATATGACTAAAATAAAAAGTACAATGTCATCTGAACAAAAAGAGAAAAAATATATTAACATCTCTAAAAATATATGTCTCTACGAACTCCACTTTCCCTTTTATCTTCAGAAAAATCACTCTAGTGACTTTTAAAAAATAATTCCACTCTTTTTCTTCCTGGAAAAGAACTGATAAAAATGTTTAAAGAAGTGTTTTTTTTTTAAATTGTTGCAAACTTACTGGATCAGAATACCCAGTTAAAGCTGATGTATGGGATGGATGCCTTTATTGTGGGTAGTTAATGTACATCCTAGTTTAACAGAGATTACCTTCAGTGTTCAAAAGAGGTAATTCTTTCTTTTGGGCCAAAACACTTTTGGTTCGTGTAGTCCATGATTTCAAACAATAATGAAAAGCCAGTAATCATTTTTGCATTTTCCAGTCACGTGGATATGGGCTGGGAACTGATTTCATTAGTTTATTCCAAGTCAGGACTACTCACTGCAGAAGCTTCACAGCATTTATCCCGGCTAAGTGTGGCATGGCTGGTGTCACATCTTTGCCAAGTGAATTAGATGGATGAACTGGCTCTGACAACTCACCTCCCTGCCAAATTTAAACTCATCCATCTGATTTAGAAAGTACAGTGTGACTCAATCTCCTGCTGCTGTGGTCTGCAGCACAGAGGGTGATGGCGGGCGCCGCTCCCAGCGCTAAGTGCCTTGTTTACTGGGTGCCAGGGATCATGAATGGATTGCTCGCTCTCTAGTCACGCATGAGCAGATGTCCCTGAAACAACGTTAAGGCCATCCAATCTGTTATCATTTATAATCCTCATGCATCGCCAGTTCATTGCAAAAGTGTGGACTGGACAGGCTGCACTGTATTTTGAGTCTGCGATTAAAAGCAATTGACTTAATACAGACAGACAGTCAGCAATCTCAACTCAGATGCACGTTAAAAGCTTCATTCAAGCCTAATGCAAACAGAAGGGCAGAAATCTAAGTTGAAATGCACATTTAAACCTGCAATTCAAGCTTAATGCAGACAGACAATCAACACACCAACCTCAGATGCGTGTTTAAAGCTTCATTGAAGTCTATGTCCATTCAAAGCTACATGTAAGCTTGATACTAACAGAAGGACAGCAAACTCGGCACCAGTGCACACTTAAAGTTACAGTGCAAGCCTGAAGTAGGTATGAAGCATGCAAAAAATGTCAGATGCACATTCAAAGCTTTCTTCAAACTGGATGCTGACAGAAAAGAAAGAAATCTGAGGTAACATGCATAAACTAAGTATATCACAGATGAAAAATCACAACCTGAACTCAGATGGATATTTACACTTTCATTTAGGCCTAATGTAGAAGTGACAGCAGGCCACTATTTCATGTTGTAATCACTATTTTGTGTTAAATCAGATAAAGGGGAGGAAGATGTCAGGCTCAGTACATGTTTAAATATGTATTCCAGTCTAATGGTGCAGGATAAAATAAATTTGAAAGCCAAATGAAAATAATAAGAGCAGTAGGATGTTAATGTATGCTAAACTGTAAATAAAGAACATGCTGCTCATTTGCAAAAATGTTAAAGTAGCCTTCTAGGATATCTATACACTAGGGATGATCTGACCAATCGGCTGCTGATTCAATCGATTTTCACTAAAAAAAGACTTGACTGGTGTTTGATAAAATGACCGATCACAAAAAATGATATTTTCAGCCCTATGCTTTTCTAAGCTTTACAGTAATTTAGTTGTAGTGCTTCTTTATGCAAGATATTACGGTAATTGAGTCCACTGACATCTTTTTTTCTTTTACAGCAAACTTCCTGCAGTGTAAACAAATAGCAGCGAGTGGAAGCAAGAACAAGAACAAGTGGAACAAGAGGCAATTGGTATATTAGCTTTTACAATAAAGAAAGTGGAATGATAAACTGAAAAAATACAAAGTAATCAGAAAAGTCACCCTGTGCAACTACACAAATGACAAGAAAAGCTACTTTATGGAATTCAGACCTTTTCTTCCTTTAAAGTAAAATGGGCACCACTTAAGTTTGGTCTATGAGCTTGTTAAAAATGCAACAGTTACAATTTTTCTTGGAACAGCAAAAAGCTGTAGTGCAACTGATGATTCAAAATGACTAAAATGTAAGAGTGCATGTAAATGTACATTTAGGCAGTGTTTAATTGCGAATATCAATTAATTGAATGTGTGAGAATATATAAATATATATTGTGAGGGTTTTGAGACCCCGAAAATCAGTCAGCACAGACAGGGATTGCTTGTCCATCATGGAGGAAGCCATTTGCTTTTGATGTTCGCCATCAGCCTGGGTCTGCACATGTCAATGCGGAGGACCTCTTGCATTTGGCTGAGCTCGTCTTAGATAGGTGGTGGGTGGGTGTGAGGTTTTTGAGACCCTGAAAATCCACCCAGCTCTGTGATGCGCCGAAGCTCTGTCAATGCATCCAGGGATTGCTTGTCCATTGCCAAGGCAACCGCAGATTTGCAGCCTCGCTGCATAATGTGCTGGTCGGCCGATGGTTGATGCAGGGAACAGTCTAACCTGGTGACTAACATGTCCCTGTTACTGCTTGCTTGTTGTCTATACATACAGGTGGAATCCCATTATATGAAAACTCAAGGAACCATAATAATATTTTGTTATATAACGAATATGGGGAAAAAACGTATAATATTGTGACTTGGGCAGCCGGTGATTCACCAGGTCTAATGGCAGCAGCTCAAGGACAGCTTCATAGCTACTGCGCTGCGTCTGCTAAATAGTTTTAAACCAAGGGCAAAGCAATTGATTGTCCTCTGGATGATCAGGGTTACCGCATACCATGATTGTTGCACAATGTTTAACATTTAACACTGGGCTTTGATTTGCTCTTCACAGTCTCCTGATCTCTCTTCTCTACAAAGCATCTGCCACAATGGTGATTCTGAGCTGCTGGTGTTCTTCTAATCTGAAGCAGGATAATCGTCCGTGCCGCAGCTCCTAAAAACTCCTATTCTGAATGAAGTCTTGAGACTGTAGCTGCCTTCTCTATACTGTAATAAAGTACATGCATTTTCCTTGAAAACCTGGACTCACCTTCCTGTCTCTCGTGCAACCCTGTGACCAAGGCTTGACAATACCTGTATAAAAAAACAGCGCTTCTTAAACTGCAAAAAATATTTTATTTGAAAATGAGACATTAGATGTAACTTTTTTATTTGAAATACAGGTATGAATAAACAGAATGAAAATGAGTTGTTTGATGAAAATGAAAGTGTGATTCCAACATGCTTTGTGATTTTTCTTTATTCTGGAATCAACTTTTTCCAGGATTGCTAATTTTTCTTTCAGCATAAACTACCGCTGTTTCTCTATGAAACTCGAACAGTACAAATTATGCACACAACAAAAACTACCCACGCAAAAGCTCGGTGGAGCACTGACTCAGAATTCAGCTTTATGTATGCCTACACACTCACTGAGCATGCCCAAGACTGGAAATTTTGTAAAAGACTGTGTCTCTCTTTGAGACAACCTGTTGCAGTGCTCTCGAGACTTGGTGCGGAAAGTGTAGGAGCGGCATTAAGTATTTCTTGCATTCCATTATCATCTTCTGTGGCCATTTTTGGTGGAAAAAAGTGCCTTATACTGATGTTTGCATTTTGTTAAAACGAGATTTATTTAACATAATGTTCTATGAATGTTTTTCTGGGGCCACGAAAAGTATTTGCTATACTGAAAATTGCAATACTTCAGTATCCGCTATAATGGCATTTATATATACAGTATACATATTTATTTATTTTGTTAGAGAAATAGTTGAAAACTATTTTTTTAATCAAGCCTTGTTTCAGAAAAAAACAATATGACTTTTTTATGCCATATGCATTATGGATAAATATTTTTATACATATTGAATTAGATAAAGTATGCATTATAAGGAATTTTTATATTTATTTTGGCATTTTATGGTCACTGAACGGTAAGTGTGCTGAATTTAACATCCGTGGTCTATACTTTAATTTAAAAATACACTTTAACGCAGAACATAAGACTTCTATTTGTCTGGTTATGCAGAAGCATTAACATAAAATGTTTTTTAAAGAGATAAAGAAAAAAAACGGAATCTATGTCAGAATCGGTCAATCAAGTAACATGAAATCGTTGATCGGTACCAGCCTTACAAAACCTGATTGGAGCATCCGTAATATACACAGATACTTCCTAGACAGTCTTCTCATTATTTAATTCTTACATGTTGCACTTTCAGGAAATGCATATTCAACTTCATGACATCCATTTTTTTCTGCCTTAGCATTCAAATCCAAATTAGAGACTTTGTCTAGTGCATTGCAAATCTTAAACAGTAGCCTGTAATCTGTGTCTTAAATTTCAGGGTTCACAATACCACTGCTAAAATCAATCAATCAGTTCTTATTCACACAATGTCTAATGACTTGTTCTGTTGGTTTAGCTCATTTATATGTATACCAAAGCACCACACAATTTTCTAACTTTTTAAATCCCATTAATCCTTGTAACACACTGAAGGCACATCTCATTATGAAGAGAGCAATATAAAATTATGACTTAAAAAAAGATCAGGACTAACACAAAACAAATACATGTTGTAGTAAGCTTAAATATAGTCTATGCACCCAGTTGCGGTGGTCCAGTTTGCAAGACAACTGACACTGAAGATCATCATAGACATGTTTAGAAATTATTAGAAATGCATGATTGTTATTGTCATAACCATCATTGAATGGCTCCACATTTCACCTGTTATAAAAAGGCAGAACTGAAAAATGAAGGTGACCTGGGGGCATTCATATTGCTGCTACAAGCATGTCTTGCAGATGCAAACAACAGAGTACATTTTACAGGGATCAAAACATTAGCGTGTTTGCAATATCAAATAATCTCCCTTCTTAACCTAGCTTCCACTGAAAATGTTGGTCACACAATATCAGTATTGTTATGTTTGCAAAAATACTCTCATGGAATATGGGGAAAATCTGGAACACCCAGAAGAGCAGGACAACAGGAGGAACAGACTGTTATAATACTTATGCAAACTTAGATTTGCCACCCTTAGTGGATTATTGGAAAAATCACTAAGTCAAATGCTGACAGTTCAGTGGAGAGAGATTTCATTAACAGTGTCATACAGTATGTAACATCTGCCATACAATACCACAACTACTCTCTAGGCATCCTGTCATATGCTTTCTCCAAGTCCACAATGGACACAGTGCAACTCCTTGTGGTCTTCTGCATACTTCTCCATCAACACCCTCAGAGCAACAGTTGCATCTGTTGTGCTATTTCCCAGCATAAAACCATGCTGCTGCTCACTAATCATCAACTCCCTTCTTAACCTCTACTCTTAACTTATTCTTAACCACTACTCTTTCCCATAACTTTATGCTGTGGTTGATCAATTTTATACCTCTGTAGTTACTACAGTTCTGCACATCACCCTTATTCCTAAAAATCGGTACCAGGACACTTCTTCTCCACTCCACGCATCCTCTCACTTTCCAAGATTACATGAAACAATCTGGTTAAAAACTCCACTGCTATCTTTCTTAACCACCCCTTTGTTTCCACAGGTATGTCATTTGGATCAACAGCCTTCACATTCTTCAAAGCTGTCCTTAATTCCTTCTTGCTAATTCATTGCAATTCCTGGTTCACTATCTCCACATCATCCAACCTGGTCTCTCTCATTTTCTTCATTCATCAACCTCTCAAAGTACTTTTCTATCTATGCATCACACTCTCCTCCCCTGTGAGTACGCTTCCATCATTATCCTTTATCACCCTAACCTGCTGCTTATCTTTCTCAGCTCGGTCCCTCTGCCTAACCAATTGGTACAGGTCCTTTACTCCCTCCTTAGTGTCCAACATTTCATACAACTCATCATACACCTTATCTTTAGCCGTTGCACTCTCTCTCTTCACCATGTGCCTTATCTCCTTGAACTCCTGTGTACTTTCTTCATCTGATTATCCCATTTCTTCTTCACCAAAATCTTCTACTGTACACTTTCCTGTACCTTTCCATTCCACCATCAGTTTCCTTGTCCTCCTTCCTCTGCCCAGATGTCAAACCAACCACCCTTCTAGCTGTCTCCCTTACCACTTCTGCTGTTTAACTATGCTTTCCCGTGCCTCCAATCTCTTTCATACTCTCCTGCATATGATATACACTATATGGACAAAGGTATTGGGACACACCTCTTAATGATTGAATTCAGGTGTTTCAATCAGTCTCATTGCCACAGGTTTATAAAATTAAGCACCTAGCTTTACAGTCTCCATTTACAAACATTTGAGAAACAAAATGGGTCATTCTGAAGAGCTGAATCACTTGCGTATTACTGTGATAGCATGCCAAATTTGCAATAAGATGGTTTGTAAAATTTCATCCCTGCTGGATATTACATGGTCAGCTGTAAGTGATATTATTGGAAAGTGTAAGTATTTGGGAACAATAGCAGGTCAGCCATGAAGCGGAAGGCCACATAAAGTCACAGAGCAGGGTCAATGACTGCTTAGGTGCATGGTGCGTAAAAGTCACCAACACACTGTTGATTCCATAGCTGAAGAGTTCCAAACATCCACTGGCATTAACTGTGTGTCGGGAGTTTCATGGAATGGGTTTCCATGGCCAAGCAGCTGCATGCAAGCCTCACATCACCAGGTCCAATGCCAAGTGTTGGATGGAGTGGTGTAATGCACATCACCACTGGACTGTGGAGCAGTGGAAATGTGTTCTGTGGAGAGAGAAATCACACTCCTCTGTTTGGCAGTCAGATGGGTGAATCTAGGTTTGGTAGATGCTGGGAGAACGTTACCTGCCTGACTGCACTGTGCCAACTATGAAGTTTGGTAGAGGAATGATAATGGTGTGCGGCTGTTTTTTAGGGTTTGGGTTACGCACCTTATTTCCAGTGAAAGGCAATCTTATTGCTTCAGCATTCTAAGGCATTTTGGATAAAACTATGCTTCTAACTTTGTGGAAACAGTTTGGGGAAGACCCTTTTCTATTTCATTATGACTGTGCCCAGTGCACAAAACAATAGCCATAAAGATATGGTTGGATGAGTTTGGTTTGGAAGAACTTGACTGGCCCATACACAGCCCTGACCTCAGCCTCATCAAACACCTTTGGAGTGAACTGAAAAAAAATTGCGAGCCAGGCCTTCTTGTCTAACATCAGTGCCTAACCTCAAAAATGCTTTACAGAATGAATCGGCACAAATTCCAATAGAATCACTCCAAAATCATGTGGAAAGCACTCCAAGAAGAGTGGAAGCTGTTATAGCTGCAAAGGGGGACCAACTCCATATTAAAGTCTATGTATTTGAATGTAATGTCATTAAAGTACTTGTTGGTGTGATGGTACAGACTTCCCAATACTTTTGTCCATATAGTGTAATCTACCTGTGTGTATCTTCCTCCATTCTTGTAAGTCACTCTGTGTTCCTCCCTCTTCTTAAAATACGTATTTACCACAGCCATGTCCATCTTTTTTGCAAAATCCACTATCATCTGAACCTTCTTCATTCCTCTCCTTGACACCATACCTACCCATCACCTCCTCATCCCCTCTGTTCCCTTCACCAACATGTTCAATGAAGTCAGCTCCATTCACCACTCTCTCTCTTTTGGGTACACTCTCCACCACTAAATCCAAATCCAGAAATCTTCTATCTAATCCATCGTACACTTACTAACAACATTCATTATTTAGTGCCATTTTTGAACAAAAAAAAATATTTTTAAAATAATTTCTTAACCTCTTTAGTGTTACATTTTTTCTTAAAATAAAACAAAAAGTGCTGCATTTTTTGGCTTGAAAAATAATAATTTTATTACATCTCATCTTTCTACTGTAAAATGTGCAAAACACTAAAAGTACAAAGGCAGAAGTGCAGAAAGTATAATAATGATACAAATAATAATGAATAATAATATGAACAGCACACTCCACATGTGCGAGTGATGCAAGTGAGGGATGTGTCGGTTTCCATTTCATTGACTGAAGACAGATTATCATCACTGCTGAGAGGCGTTTCTTACGAGATGCTATTATGAGGCTAGAAGAATACGCAACTTACGCTTGCGCAAGACACACCTATAATATTGCACAAATAATGCTTGGCACTAACACTGTTGCCACTTTTACAGCCCAAATGACGTTCAAGTCTAACGCTAAGGAGGTTAATTGAGTTATTGATAACTACTAAAATATTATAAAATATTTTAGGTTATATTTTTTCAAAACCTTTTTTATTCTGTTACTCATTTCCCCTTGATCATTGCTTACTCACATGCCACCTGATCTGAACATTGGTTATTATGTAAGTTGGTCCACTCCTTCTGGGTGCAACTATTTTTTACTTTTGTTGCACAGTGTATTTATCAAAGTCTATTATGGAAAACAAGTTGGGGAGCAAAGCCACCAAGTGATTACAAATGTACTTTAACCTTAAACAAACCGATAATTTGAAGAAAGAATGTACATTTAAAACATATTTGTTTCTAATGCAGACAGTCAGGGTAGTCTGTGTAGCTCTGATGCACAGTTTCTACAAAAAAGTGTTACAATCAGATGCAGTCTAATGTGGGTAGACAGATGCATGATTAATATTTTATTTACAATGAATGAAGAAAGGACAACAATTCAAGCTTAACAGTACAATAAACATTAAATTAACAGCTTAGGAAAATAGCAAGTGACAAAAATGTTAACTGCACTATTCAAATTTACCAAAACCAATATTTACAATCAAGCTCAAATTCATTATAAAGGCTGTATTAAAATGAAGAAGAATGGAAGTTGAGTTTAGATGTACAATTAATATATAATCAAATTTAATAAATATTGGAAGGGCAACAAGCCAAGCTCAAATGCCTGATTAATACTAAATTTAAAACTAATGAATATAGAAAGGGCAGAATGTTAAATTCAGATGCCCGATTAATACTGCAATTAAATATAATTCAGGCAGTAAAGGGCAAAATGTTGAGCTCAGATTCATATTCCACAAAGCATTAAATGCAAATAGAGGAACAGAACAAGATGACAGTTGTTGATTGGTAATACTTTACAACAAAGTGGCTGCTTCCTAGGAAAAAACTGTAAGCTACAAAGCTGACTTTGAAAAAATCTATTTTAATAAAGGATTCTGAGTCCAAGGGAATTTAAATGACTTTAAATGCAGTAAATTAAAAATAGCTAAAAAGTTCTTAAATTATCCAGCATTTCCTAAAAGGACGGGAAAAATCAGTGGGTAACGATGTAATCTTACAAGAATTTATATTTGTCAGCAAATATTTTGTGATTGTTCATTAGATACAAAAATTATAGTATACCATAAATGTGGGTAAACCTGTAACTGCAGTCCTAAAGCTTTTGGTGTGTTCTTCAATGCATTCCAAATATAAGACATGAAAGGTATAGTATGAAAACAACTACAGTGCTATAGTTCACATCTGTAAGTTTAACATTTTAAAGAGGGCCTCTTGTCTCTTGGCTACATTTTTAGAAGACAAAAGCTGTAACATTTTTGAACATGCAGATCTAAACACCTAAGGGTGCATTTGGGGGTATAAAACTGAATTGCTGGGCTCAGTGAAGCGCTTAGAGATCTTCTAATAGGAGTATTGATTTCAGTCCAAGGTGAGGGGGCTGATAAATAGGTCTTTACAAGGAATGCAGAGAAAGGATCAGCTGGAACAAAAATAGGAAAACAGCCAACTAGGCTTTGTGTGTGCATGTGTGTGTGTGCATGCTTGTGTAGCAATGCATTATAAAAACAGGAACTAGTGATACCTGAACCAAAAATGTTATAAGGCAACTAGCAACCTACATAGAACAGGACATGAATAACGGAAATGCTAAATAGAATGTGAATAAAAATATTAAATTGTATCACTAAGATTTTCTGTCCCTAAATCAAATAATGTGAATCATATTTTCAGAAGGTCCTGATGTGAATGAATTCTTAAAATTTTATTGAGCTCACTAGGCGGCATCATTAAAAGACAGGCTGTAGCAGAAAATACTCAGTAAATAAAGAATAGTCCTGAGCCATCTTACAAATGAATTACAAAGAAGAACAAATTAACTGCTGAAAGCCCTAGCCACAAATCACTGGAAACCTGCTGAAACGTTTTTCCTTCAAACTCCGCTTTCACTTTAAACAAACTTTATTGCATCAATGATTAGGACAAACAAACACCCGAATGACTTAAATGACACAATCCCTGATCACCGCCATGAATTCAATAGATTTGCCTGTTGCTTTTCACCCTTTTTAGTTAATGTTATTATGTCTTCTGCATGCATGACAAAATTTAATAATAACTCATAAAACAATGTTGCAGTCTTTGAAAGGTTTACTCTGTTTAAGCATGTTCTCTTTTATATATCTTATCAGTAAACAGAATGCAGATGAAACGGAAAAGAAGAAATAAAAAACTAAGTAAAAGTGGATTACAGCTATCTAAGACTAGCAGCAGGGAAATCTGCTCTGTGCTTTGTTTTGTTAAATCTTTTGTTAGATTTTTCTTTTATATACATGTATTTATATATGACCTGCAAAAGTGAATTCCTCAAATCGTGAAATGATTCTTAAATTACACTCACCAACAGTTCCTGAAATATTCACCCATCCAAGCCGATCTCCATCATGCCCATCCAGCAACTAGAAAATTCTTGTCCAGAAAGACAATTCAGTGGCAGCAATAAGTATTATTCCATAATGTGAATGTACAAATCATGGAAACAACAGATAAGATGATTGTGGTGAAATGAGGGAGTATACAGGGTTTCAGCACCAGATTGTGGCGGAAAATACTCAATACATAAAGAAGTGGCTTGAGCCATTGTTACAAATAAACTCCAACATGGACGCCCTTTATCACTTGAACAGCCACGTGCCACGTGAACAGGACAGTTCTCTACAGCATGACTGGTTAGACCAGCAATTTTCAAACTGTAGGGCGCGAAGATGTGAAAAAAAGAAAATAAGAATCGAAAAAATATGACAAATACATCTTTTGAAACCAAAACAAATTAACTTAAACTACATTCTTATACTAGAAAAATAAATATAGAGTTAGATAAATGTCGATAAAAGTTAAGTAGGTATAATAAAATATGCATCTATGATATATCATTAACTAAAAAAGAACAAATTGGTATTAGTGGGCTCCTTTCAAAAAACATTAGGGGGCTCAATTAAAACTGTTATGAAAACCCGGGTCGCAAATACTTAAAGGTTGAGAAATGCTGGGTTAGACATAAGAGGACAGAAGCATTTCTCTTTAACATTCAATTCTATAACATTTAAAAATATTGAAATTTACTCCAATCAGCACGCATACAGTACTGTGCAAAAGTTTTAGGCAGGTGTGAAAAAATGCTATAAACAAAGAATGCTTTCAGAAATATAAATAATGATTGTTTATTGTTATCAACTTACAAAATGCAAAGTGAGCGAACAAAAGAAAAATCTAAATCAAATCAATATTTGGTGTTACTACCTTTTGCCTTCAAACCAGCATCAATTCTTATAGGTTCACTTTCACAAAGTCATGGATTTTGTAGGATTATAGGTGTATGATCAACCAATTATACCAAACAGGTGCTAATGATCATCAATGCCACACGTAGGTTGAAACACAGTCATTAACTGAAACAGAAACAGCTGTGTAGGAGGCTTAAAACTGGGTGAGGAACAGCCAAACTCTGCTACCAAGGTGAGGTTGTGGAAGACAGTTTCATGTCATGGCAAGATTGAGCACAGCAACAAGACACAAGGTAGTTATATTGCATCAGCAAGGTCTCTCCCAGACAAAGATTTCAAAGCAGATGAAGGTTTCAAGATGTGCTGTTCAAGCTCTTTTGAAGAAGCACAAAGAAACGGGCAACGTTGAGGATCGTAGACGCAGTGTTCGGCCAAGGAAACTTAGTGCAGCAGATGAAAGACACATCAAGCTTATTACCCTTTGAAATCGGAAGATGTCCAGCAGTGCCATCAGCTCTGAACTGGCAAAAACCAGTGGGACCCAGGTACACCCATCTACTGTCCAGAGAAGTCTGGCCAGGAGTGGTCTTCATGGAAGAGTTGCAGCCAAAAAGCCATACTTCCGACAAGGCCAAGCGACTCAAGTATGCACGAAAACATAGGAACTGGGGTGCAGAAAAATGGCAGTGATGAGTCAAAATTTGAAATATTTGGCTGTAGCAGAAGGCAGTTTGTTCATCGAAGGGCTGGAGAGTGGTACAATAATGAGCGTCTGCAGGCAACAGTGAAGCATGGTGGAGGTTCCTTGAACGTTTGGGGCTGCATTTCTGCAAATGGAGTTGGACATTTGGTCAGGATTAATGGTGTTCTCAATGCTGAGAAATACAGGCAGATACTTATCCATCATGCAATACCATCAGGGAGGCGTATGATTAGCCCCAAATTTATTCTGCAGCAGGACAACTACCCCAAACATACAGCCAAAGTCATTAAGAACTATCTTCAGCGTAAAGAAGAACAAGAAGTCCTGGAAGTGATAGCATTGCCCCCACAGCGCCCTGATCTCAACATCATCGAGTGTGTCTGGGATTACAGTAATCCCTTGCTATATCGCGCTTCGCGGCTTCACTCCATCGCGGATTTTATATGTAAGCATATTTAAATATATATCGCGGATTTTTCGCTGCTTCGCGGGTTTCTGCGGACAATGGGTCTTTTAATTTCTGGTACATGCTTCCTCAGTTGGTTTGCCCAGTTGATTTCATACAAGGGACGCTATTGGCAGATGGCTGAGAAGCTACCCAACTTACTTTTCTTTCTCTCTCTCTTGCGCTGACTATCTGTGATCCTGACGTAGGGGGTGTGAGCAGGGGGGGCTGTTCGCACACCTAGACGATACAGACGCTTGTCTAAAAATGCTGAAAGATTATCTTCACGTTGCTACCTTCTATGTGCAGCTTTTAAGTATGCTGCACGGTGCTTCGCATACTTAAAAGCTCAAAGGGCACGTATTGATTTTTTTATCTGTCTCTCTCTATCTCTCTCTCTGCTCCTGACGGAGGGGGTGTGAGCTGCCGCCTTCAACAGCTTTGTGCCGCGGTGCTTCGCATACTTACAAGCCAAACAGCCCTATTGATCTGTTTGCTCCTTTGAAGAGGAAGATATGTTTGCATTCTTTTAATTGTGAGACTGAACTGTCATCTCTGTCTTGTCATGGAGCACAGTTTAAACTTTTGAAAAAGAGAGAAATGTTTGTTTGCAGTGTTTGAATAACGTTCCTGTCTCTCTACAACCTCCTGTGTTTCTGCGCAAATCTGTGACCCAAGCATGACAATATAAAAATAACCATATAAACATATGGTTTCTACTTCGCGGATTTTCTTATTTCGCGGGTGGCTCTGGAACGCAACCCCCGCGATGGAGGAGGGATTACTGTACATGAAGAGACAGAAGGATGTGAGGAAGCCTAAATCCACAGAAGTTCTCCAAGATGTTTGGAACAACCTACCAGCCGAGTTCCTTCAAAAACTGTATGCAAGTGTACCTAGAAGAATTGATGCTGTTTTGAAGGCAAAGGGTGGTCATACCAAATATTGATTTGATTTAGATTTATCTTTTGTTCATTCACTGCATTTTGTTGATTGATGAAAATAAATGATTAACACTTCCATTTTTGAAAGCATTCTTTGTTTACAGCATATTTTTACACCTGCCTAAAACTTTTGCACAGTACTGTTTATATATGATATATTCTAGTTATGTAATGTCCTAAATTAGTTAAACTTATAAAATGTCTTGTGTAGATATCGTGTTCAAAGAAATGACTTCTTATATGTAGACTGTTATCAGAGAATAAAATATACTGCTAAATGTTATATATGATCTCACAGGAAGGCAGTTTCAAGCACATTATTCTCTTACTAGCCGCATGAAATAGATAATAAGTACAGTATGAAAGAATTGGTCAGTCATGACAGCCAAGTTTAAACAGTCCACGGGAGATGGAGTTCTTTTAATAGGGAAAGGAACCAGTTATATCTGAACCGAAAATCTGCAAAACAATTACGGGGCATGTAGAAGAGAAATAACCAAAAACATATGAGAAACATTATGTGGAAAAAGTAAGAAATCAATGTAGTGACCAAGAAACTGAGAAGGCAAAATCTTAGAGCAAAACTGAACTTTTTACTTCCATCTAAAGATGAAAACAAGTCTGTTAAAATGTCTTAATCCCAAAAACAAAAATGGTTAAAGTTTTAACAGTGGTTTAGACAGTAGTTGAAAATGACATCCATACACAGATTTTCGTGTTCAAAAAATAGTGCTAAAAAACACACTGGCTATATAAGCATAGTCACTGGTTTAACTTTTACACAAAATGAAAAAAGGGCTAGTAAGCAATACTAAGCAAGCCACGGATTGCAGTAGCACTAAATGCTTTCAGCTCTCAAAACCAGGACAGATACTAACTTTAATACTGCATTATTTTACTACTGCAGCAAAATTTTACTTTAATTTTTACTGAAACATATAGTGGATTAAGAAATTATTCCGACCCATACATTTTTTTTGTTGCAAATGTATGCTAAAATCATTTAATTTAGCTTTTCCCTACATCAAACAACACCTAATACTCCAGAATGACAAAGCGAAAACAGGATTTTAGAACTTTTGTCAGTTTTATTAAAAAATAAAAAACAAACTGAAATACTGACACAAGTATTCAGAATCTTTTCTATTTTTCCCCAGCGCATCCCATTAGGGTTAGGAATATCAACAATGAAATTATAGTATTCAGACACATAACGTGCTTAAAATTAACAGAATATCTTTGACCTTGGTTATCGCCCACTGCTAAGGTGAAAGTACATATCTCTCTATTATAAAAGGATATCCTGAGACGAGACTTTCTCAGAGATAATTTCAACTCCCGTGAGAGATAATTTCAGGTCCCGCGAGACGAGACTTTTTGCCAAGAGATTTTGACAAGTCCTGCCCTCCTCTCAAACATTTATAACCACGCCCACGGTCCACTCACTTCTCATTGCACTCTCAGCTCCAAGCACAGTCAGAAATAAAAGACAAAGAGTAGAAGACAAAGTAGAACATCGTAAATGTTGGTGCGATACACATGCAGAACAGGTTAGAGATTATGAAAGTACTAAAATTCGAAAGTCTCAAAAAAATGATAGTAAAGATCACATTAGCGCTAACAAATGGAAATTATTACTCTGTGAAATAACAGAACAGCAAAAAGAGATCGAATATATGGACATAGGTGATATGACAGAAGTATGTAGATAGTGTTCGTCTTTAAACTTTCAGTCGGAGACTTGTAGATCGTCTAATTCATGTTGCTATATGGGAAAAGTGGTATTTCTTCCCAATGAAGAGGTGTATCCATGAGAATTAAAAGATTTGTTGTTTGGTGAAAGTGAAACCCACATACGCGAGCGGCAGAGATGCAAATTATCTGGCGCACAGCGCCTGCCCAGGGGTTGGTGAGCGAAGCAAGCAGGAAGTAGAGCCCCCTAGTTCTATTATATATTAACCTTTTTGTATTTTTGCTTATTTGATGCTTGTACAGTATTTGGTCAATCTGGACATTGACACAATTTTCACAATTTTGGCTCTGTATAACACCACAACGGATGTGAAACAAAGTAATTAAGATCTGACTGAAGTACAGACTTTCAGCTTTAACTTAATGGGTTTAACAAAAATATGGTTATGAGCTGTTTTGAAAAGGCAGATATTTTTACACACAATCCCGCTGTTTTCAGGGGCTCAAAAGTACTTGGACAAACTAACAATCAAATATATAATAATCATTTTCAATATCTGATTGAAAGTCGTTTACAGTCAATGACTGCCTGAAGTCTGGAACCCATGGCCATCTCCAAGCACTGGGTTTCCACCCTGGTGTTACTTTGCCAGGCCTTTACTGCAGCTGTCTTATATTGCTGCTAACTTGTTGGAATTTCTACCATCAGTTTTGTCTTCAGCAAGTGAAATACAGTGGTGTGAAAAACTATTTGCCCCCTTCCTGATTTCTTATTCTTTTGCATGTTTGTCACACAAAATGTTTCTGATCATCAAACACATTTAACCATTAGTCAAATATAACACAAGTAAACACAAAATGCAGTTTTTAAATGATGGTTTTTATTATTTAGGGAGAAAAAAAAATCCAAACCTACATGGCCCTGTGTGAAAAAGTAATTGCCCCCTGAACCTAATAACTGGTTGGGCCACCCTTAGCAGCAATAACTGCAATCAAGCGTTTGCGATAACTTGCAATGAGTCTTTTACAGCGCTCTGGAGGAATTTTGGCCCACTCATCTTTGCAAAATTGTTGTAATTCAGCTTTATTTGAGGGTTTTCTAGCATGAACCGCCTTTTTAAGGTCATGCCATAGCATCTCAATTGGATTCAGGTCAGGACTTTGACTAGGCCACTCCAAAATCTTCATTTTGTTTTTCTTCAGCCATTCAGAGGTGGATTTGCTGGTGTGTTTTGGGTCATTGTCCTGTTGCAGCACCCAAGATCGCTTCAGCTTGAGTTGACGAACAGATGGCCGGACATTCTCCTTCAGGATTTTTTGGTAGACAGTAGAATTCATGGTTCCATCTATCACAGCAAGCCTTCCAGGTCCTGAAGCAGCAAAACAACCCCAGACCATCACACTACCACCACCATATTTTACTGTTGGTATGATGATCTTTTTCTGAAATGCTGTGTTCCTTTTACGCCAGATGTAACGGGATATTTGCCTTCCAAAAAGTTCAACTTTTGTCTCATCAGTCCACAAGGTATTTTCCCAAAAGTCTTGGCAATCATTGAGATGTTTCTTAGCAAAAGTGAGACGAGCCCTAATGTTCTTTTTGCTTAACAGTGGTTTGCGTCTTGGAAATCTGCCATGCAGGCCGTTTTTGCCCAGTCTCTTTCTTATGGTGGAGTCGTGAACACTGACCTTAATTGAGGCAAGTGAGGCCTGCAGTTCTTTAGACGTTGTCCTGGGGTCTTTTGTGACCTCTCGGATGAGTCGTCTCTGCGCTCTTGGGGTAATTTTGGTCGGCCGGCCACTCCTGGGAAGGTTCACCACTGTTCCATGTTTTTGCCATTTGTGGATAATGGCTCTCACTGTGGTTCGCTGGAGTCCCAAAGCTTTAGAAATGGCTTTATAACCTTTACCAGACTGATAGATCTCAATTACTTCTGTTCTCATTTGTTCCTGAATTTCTTTGGATCTTGGCATGATGTCTAGCTTTTGAGGTGCTTTTGGTCTACTTCTCTGTGTCAGGCAGCTCCTATTTAAGTGATTTCTTGATTGAAACAGGTGTGGCAGTAATCAGGTGTGATACACCACAGTTAGGTTATTTTTTAACAAGGGGGCAATTACTTTTTCACACAGGGCCATGTAGGTTTGGATTTTTTTTCTCCCTAAATAATAAAAACCATCATTTAAAAACTGCATTTTGTGTTTACTTGTGTTATATTTGACTAATGGTTAAATGTGTTTGATGATCAGAAACATTTTGTGTGACAAACATGCAAAAGAATAAGAAATCAGGAAGGGGGCAAATAGTTTTTCACACCACTGTACGTGTCAAATTGTGTTGAGATCAGTTGATTGACTGGGACTTTGAAGAATCTTCCACTACTCTGTGTTGACATTGCACTTGGTTTGCTTTCACAGTATGTTTTGGCTTATCGCCCATCTGTACTGTGAAGCATTGTTCTATTAGTTTTGCAACATTTGGATGGTTTAGCCCTATAGACTTCAGAATTCATCATGCTACTTCTGCCAGCAGTCATATCATCGATAAACACTAGTGACTGACTTCCATTCGCCATGTTTCACAGATGATGTGGTATTCATTGAATCATGTGCCATTTCTTTCCCTCTCCATACTCCTCTCTTTCCAACATTCTGTTGCATATTGATCTTAGTTTCCTTTGTCCAAAGAAAATTGTTCCAGGACTGGACAGACTTTTAAATATGTTTTCTGGCCAAGTGTAATCTGTTTTCCTATGCTTCAGATTTATCAGTGGTTTGCATCTTTTGGTAAACCCTCTGTCTTTACTTTCATGGTCTTCTCTTGATTGTAGACTTTGGCAATGATAGATCTACCTCCTAGAGAGTGTACTTGGTTTGGCTAAATGTTCTGACGGGGTTCTTCTTCACCAAGGAGAAAACTCTGCAATCATCCAGAACAGTTGTCTTCTGTGGCTTTCTAGACCTTCTGGTATTGCCTAGTTCACCAGCGCATTCTTTCTTTTTAAGAATACAGTAGACTCCTGTGAAGACGCGGTTTAGGGTTCGCAGCCTCAGTCGTTTGCAGATTTTTCCTTAGAACCTAACTAATAATTGTTAGTGGAAACCGAAATATCCTCTGCAATTTTTATGGCTTTTTTCATGGCAATACTGCACTGTAGAGAGAACAGGAAGCAACCGTAGAGGAAAACGCGGCTTGGGATGGTGAAAGTAGCCAATCTGAGAGCGTACTCTACTAGAATTTGAAACTGTAACTCCCAGCAGTCTCTGCAGTAGCTCCGATTGGTCTTCTGCTGACGGTGCTGGGGTTGTTGTGCTCAAAGGATGTCAGCGCTGCTTTTAAAAAGGGGGCCGGTGATCAAAAGAAAGAAAAAGTTTTTGTAATTTCTGTTTCAAGTTCCTGCATCTCTGCCTGCCTTCTGTTGGGTTACCTATACTGATTAGTTTTGTCCTGGATTGTTTCATGGTTGGGGTCTGTATTGTCTGCCATCAGCCTGTGTACATGATGAATGTAAGTGGATTCATTGCCATCCTGTGAAGAAAGGAGCGCTCCTGAACCCGTCTTCACCATTTCAGGAACTACCGGTAGGACTATCCTTACATTCCCATTCAATGTGAGGATTTCTGGACTATCTGTTTTCATCATTACATTACATTTCATCCGTTGCTGTTTTTAATGGACTTTACTATGTGTGTTTTGTTGGTGCTTTATTGTATTTAATGTAAAATCGGCGTAAGGGGAACAGGGGTGGTATCGCTGTTTTCATTTAATTCTTTATTTGCTGTTTGATTACCGGATTGCTTTGTTTTTGTCTCTATTTGTGAGTGCATGCAGGTTTGGGTCAAGGCTGGGTGCGTCCCTGGAATCTCCACCATAAAAATAAATAAATCACCGTCTTCTCGACGGTGAGAATCTTAGCGGCACCGGAGCACTACAGCGTTATTCATTTCGCCTTGCTGCTGATTGACTGCTGCCCTGTGACACATCTCCAGTTGAGTGTTTTTATGCTTTCCGTTTTGTTCTTCTTAATCCTTAAACCACCACAACCGGCTATAGTCATTTCTCAGTGCAATTTGCCAGCACATAGGAGCTGAGTATATCTGGCAACGTACATTCACAGAACGCCACAACCGGCTACTGTCGGTCCACAGTGCAATTTACCAGAACGCCGGGGCTGATCAGTCCATGCCGTACATTTGTTGAGCAGCCAGTTCATGACCACTGCCGACCCCTGCAGCACTGTAGCCTCATTGTCTCTGGGACTGAGCCGCTGCACTAGACTAGCCTGCAAGTATCAGCGTTTACCTCTGTGTGCTTGCGTGCAGCCAGTTCAAGCGCAGATGGCTCAGTGATTTACTGAATTTCATGAATGGCATCAGTTTGAATGTAGATTGATGGGCAAAAATGGCAAAGTCATCCATTTAAAATTAAGTCTACAGCACAATAAAGTGTGCATAAAGTCTGAATACTTCATGAATCTTTCGTAAATGTAAAAAAAAAAGCAATAGAATGCTAGTCATAGATTACCAGGGCCATTTATTTAAATGATTTGTCTCAGTTGATTTTCTTGTATTGCAAGTTATGTCACGATTCTAATATGTAGCAATAGGAAAATGATTTTTTCCATATTGTCCAGCCCACATTAAACATAAAGGAAGTCAAAGTTGCATCTTATTATGGTCCTGTATTTTAAACAAAAATAGTCAGACTTCATACTTTTCAATCAAGCTTATACAATAACTACCTATGTTACCCTGCTTCATCTGGGAAATATCCTAAGACAATTGACCTTAGTTATAGTGCCTTGTTACAATTTCTACATGGTGTGACCAAAATGTATGCAAATACCCTTAAATTAAAATCTGCAGTGTGCATTTTATCATGTCTAAATTGTTTGATTTGTAATTTTAAACTGTTGAGCAGAGGGGTAAATCAAGGAAAAATATGTCTTTGTCCCAAACATTATAGAGAGCACTGTATATGCAATTGCACATGAGTAAAACATTCCTTCATTTGATCAATTCCTGTTTTCCCTGGTGAGTTGACTTTTATTGAAGGTCATTGCAAAATAAAATTTTACTGGAAACTATTCTTTTCAAATAAAATTGATAATCAGTAGAATTAATATGAAATATTATTATCATTATTAAATGTTTACGATTTTCATTTCTTTATGTCGTTAACTGAGGTATTTCTTTGTTTTTCATCAGTTGCGTGTGGTCCCTCTTTAAAGACCACAGATGAAAATGTATATGTAAAGAATTTTGGAGAGTAGGGAGGTGGGGCATCCTTGTTTAAAGTAAGCAGACATGGATGTAAATGTAAACAATGTTGGTAGGAGGCATAGGGGTCCTCTTTCAAAGTCAGCAGATTTGAAAAAATATTACATTGGAGTGGTTCATGGGTGACCCAGTTAAGTTTAAATGGATGTTGTTGGTCAAGGGAAATTTCTAGCAGTTGCAGGTATTAAGGGTTTTAGCCCCCCCCTGTGATTGTCGCACTCGGTCTAACATGTATACAAAATTGTTAAGTGCAGCATGTGTTTGGCGGCAGTCCCTTTGGGCTTTTGTGCATATTCTTCTAATGGTGAAACATTGATCAAGAGATGCATTGTGTATGACGGACAAAAAGATTGGTGCAAGTTTGACTAACAGTACAAGAATGTCTCAAAGAAAAGAAATAGAAAAAAGATAAACTAGCATTTACTGAAGCAGTGCAAACAGATTCTGGTATGGACAGGCCACTGGCTTTATACAGTATTAAGTATCACACAAGTTTATATGTGAAAGGCAGCACAGAAAGATCTTTTAGAATGTTTAAGTTCAGAGCTTTATAATAGAAGCTCATTATTGCACAGCTAAAACAGGTAGACTCATTCTTTAATAGGCTGTAAAAAATCAGGTTGATTCTGATTCAGAGTTCAATGGATTTTCATGGTGTACCTAAGCACTGGATGAATGTGTCTATATGTCGTAGTGCAGTCTACTTAATCAGTTTCTATGTGTTTTAAACATGTACATTGAAAATGGAATAGAAGTGTCTGTAGGTCTCTGTGTACATCCAAGTGATCTGGTGTGTCTCTGTTAGCAACACGTTCCTTAAAATCTGTCAAAACAGAAAGAAATGATGTTGACAATCAAAATCAGAATGGCTGCCTAACAGTAGAGGTGCTTGATGCAATCAGAACAGCATCAAGGTCAACTAATTTATTTTCTCCCTCACCTTTTGAAGTACTTGACTGGAAGAAAAACACACACAGAGGTGCAGTAGGCAAAGCTATGTCTCCCACTGAGGGTTGACAGACGATTAAACGTCTCATTAATGGCATTCTGCATTCAGTTAAGACAGGGGGCCACTTAGCTGCTGCAACAACTTATTGGCATGGCCTGATCACACTATTGATCTGAATAAAATTACACAGAGGAGTAGGAAAATATCCCTAAGGGTGATTTGCACATGGCCTGTAAAGGAGAAGAGGAATGCATGCTTCACCAGCACATTTATTTAACATTTAGTGCTACCATTTTAATCTGTCTAATTTAATTCTGAAAGACCAATAACCAAGAAATCCCTAAAATATACCATCATAAACCTTCCAAAAGTGACTCAAATAACTAAATACCCCTAAGAAAAACAATACGTCATTGATTTCAAATGTTGTGCATATAGATGCCTGGGCCTGCTATGCTTGTGCTTCAGGTTGGGTTTTTCCCCACACCTCTTCCACAGTAATTACTTTTTAGAGGTGTATTCTACTGTTGCTGTTTTGTCTCATTGTAGGTGTTGACATGCTTCTTTGTTTGAACTTGAACTTTTATTACTGTTGCAATTAAACATTCTATATTACATTTATGCCAAGTTGCAAACCCAAAAGATAATCACAGAGCCATCATATTACAATTTTCAAGGAAATATTCACAAACTGTACTTATGTTGCAAAGCCATGATGGCATCTTTAAAAAAAAAAAAAAAACGAGAACAAATGGCATTACTGTACAGTACATCCGTATACTTTCCCTGCCGGCTATAATATGAAATTTCCCATCACTTTTTCACAAATTTTTGCTACAAGAATCCTTATATTGTGGGATTTAGACACTTTGTTGGATAGTGGCGTATGAGATAATATTTCTTTTGAGGGATTTAAAGGCCCACTACATCTAGACATGGATAACATGAGGAAGGAAAAAATAATTAAGCAACCAAGATTTAATAGGGGTGGAAATTGTGAGGGTTCATTGATATAATACATATACTTAACTCATAATATGATTGTATTTTGATTGTATTATTTTGAACATATAAATATGAGTGTAATATGTTGGAATAAATATAGGTTTAAAACTCTTGTGACTATATAAATGTAAATGTTAACAACGGGGAAAAAATACTGTAATGTTTTGCATCCACTTCTTCAAGGAAAAAGGCTCACCTAGAGATGAACTTTAATCACTCAGGGCAGATGCAAAGAAAAAGTCCTGATGAGTTTCCAGACACTGTAGCCAAAAATGAGGAGTGAAATTAAACGGAGGTTTCTTGGCTCCTCTGCGATCCCTTTGATTGCATCAGTTTGTGAACTCTAAATTTAGTATAAATCAGCCTTCAAAAATTCCTGTCAACTACAGTGAAGGACGGCCCAAGTTTAAAGTGTGCCAAATTGTTTGACAGTAATGAAAGTTCTCATCTTAAATGCAGATTGAGTATTTGGTACATGAATCTGTGTAGCAGTTGAAACCTACCTGTTGGAATGCATTTTGTTTTGCATGTATTTTATAGCTTTTCGCTTGTGGTGATCATCTTTTGTAACCTGTCCTGCTACATTTGTTCAAAAACAGTCACTACACTGATGTTACTCAATTTTGTTGACTCCTTTGTGAGTTGCACTAGATAAAAATGCCTGCTAAGCAAATAACTTATAAAATGTAAATGTACTAATAAAATGCTCTACCAATAAACATTACAAAGCAAATGTCAACACTGTAACATATATTATTAAAAAAGTAACCTATTTTATCAATTTTAAAGACTGCATTTCAATAAGTAAACAACAAAATCAGTAAAAAAAAAAAAAAACAAACAAAAAAAAACAAAAAAAAAAACCTAAATACTACATCTTAGCCAAATCAACTCCGATACTCCTGCCTTACACACTCAAAGAGCAGAGAAAGCAGACAAATTAATCTGCAGTTATTACTCAAATACTGAAATATCTAAAAGGCTAGGCATGGTTAGAATGATAAATTAAATGAGGACAACATATATAAATGCCTGATAGATTCTAAAGAACTTTTGAACAGTTTCTCATAAAATGATTTTTATCTTTTAATCTAATTTTAAGTAAAATTGGACATACTTTTCCTTCTATGTTATGAAAGATAGGTGTACCAAGCTGGTGGCATCATATTCAAAAAGACTTGAGGCTGTAATTGCTGCCAAAGGTGCATCGACAAAGTACTGAGCAAAGGCTGTGAATACTTATGTACATGTGCTTTCTCAATTTTTTTATTTTTAATAAATTTGCAAAAATCTCAAGTAAACTTTTTTCATGTTGTCATTATCGGGTGTTGTGTGTAGAATTCTGAGGAAAAAAATGAATTTAATCCATTTTGAAATAAAGCTGTAACATAACAAAATGTGGAAAAAGTGATGCGCTGTGAATACTTTCCGGATGCACTGTATATTCAATTCATTATAATAACTATTCATGGTGGCTCTAAAATCCATACTAACCCCCAATTTCTCTTCTGTTTCTTTTCCTGGTTTTCTGTGGTGGCGATCTGTGCCACCACCATCTAATCAAAGCACCATGATGTTCCTACATTGATGGATTAAAAACCAGAAGTCTACATGACCATCATCATCAAGTCCTTCCATGAGAACCCTAAATACAAAGTGGACTGTTTCATTTATGTTCTCGTGGACTGGAACCCCTGCAGATTTTATTTTTTCTCTCCAGCCGTCTGGAGTTTTTTTTTTTTTTTCTGTCCTCCCTGGCCATCGGACCTTACTCTTATTCTATGTTAATTAATGTTGTCTTATTCTAATTCTTACTTTGTCTTTTATTTCTCTTTTCTTCATTATGTAAAACACTTTGAGCTGAGCTACATTATTTGTATGAAAATGTGCTATATAAATAAATGTTGTTGTTGTTGCAAGCATCAGGCTATACAACTTAACTACTAGCCTTTATAATCTCTTCTATACACTATACACTGTCCAGATAGGTACATCGAAAAATTCACTACAATTCCCAAGACCTTCTCATACTTTTACTTTCAAATTTCAGATCCACTTTTGTGTATTCAGATTTAACAGTTTTACTCCCTAACTGGTAACACTTCATATTTATCTACATGAAATTTCATCTGTTCCATAGCTGTCCACATCTAAATTCTGCTCAAATCAATTTGTAATGACGACTCCAGGGTGTATATCAATGCCATTACACAGTACAGCCCTTAACTAGCAGCCAAAAATGAAGTTGGTTTAAGTGACAAATACTATAAATAAAATAACAAAAATAAGTTGTATACAATTTCCCCAAAAAGACTGATGTTATCATGCAACACATTCTATTTATCGGCAAGACTAGTAACACTGGGAGTTATATCAACAGACACTTCTAAATTAATCTTTAGACACTTAAATCATTGCTACTTATGAAGGCACTGTAATGATGTTACCAATATGTGACCTCTGCGACCCAGTTAAAATTCTAGAAAAGCACTTACAAAGGAGCTTAAACACATTTAAAATATATATATAGTTTAGTAGTAGGAATGACAAGCACATCAATATAAATGTTAAGATGACTTAAGCCACAGCTAAGTATTAGGAAAAAAAACATTTGAATAAGTACATTACAAGATTGTTTGACAAATAACAAGAAACACAAGTGTGAATGCAAAGAGTGAAAAGGGGCATAAGAATAATAAAGTGGTAGGGTCAAAGACTTTTCCAGAAACAAAGTTAACCAGTCTAACCTGGTGAAGTTTAGTGTCTTCTATAAGCTCAACCATTTAAGTACAAGATATGTTTAAACTACTTAAATGCAACGTAGTCACTAAAATCCTGAGGGTTTCTATGGCACAATTTCACTGTCATGAACAGCTTAGTGAGTTTCCAGAGATTACTTGTCCAAAGCTTTCCTAGCTCCACTGCCAAGGCAAAGCTCAACAATGATTTTATTTTTTAAAAAAAGGAGTTATTCTACTTTTTCACTAGACACAGGGCTAATATGTTAAACCTTATTTTAGTGAAGTACTAAACAATGTCACATTAGGTCTGTGACAGTTCTGGGATTAAATACAGTATTGTTCTGCAGATGTCTAGATGATGCCAAACTGGTGCCAGTTATATGGAATTTAATACAAAACAGCTTTTTACCTTCATTAGATAACTGAACAAATGGTTTAATTTGCACTACAGGCTTTTCTATGTAAATATGCAATAGACATTTTACCTGTTGGAGAATAAAGATCTTATTCCAATAGAATCCTACCATAAATGGTATAAGTTATTAAGTTCCCCCACAATGTAAAATTCCTTTATCATGCATATCATAAAGAAATACAACAAATATATACAATAAGCCACAAAAATCCAACTTATATAAAATATATTAATTTGATTCAATAATTTTCATCTATTAATTTTATTGTAGTGGAGTTACTCTTTACCATTAAACAGCTTAATTTTCAAAGTGCTAATATCTTTTATAGTAAGTATATAGTACAGTATATATACTGTAGTATATAGTAAGTTGTGAAATCATGCTTTTATTTTATTTTAAAACATGCATTTGTCTTTATGGCAGTATAGTAGTGTAATGGGTAGCCCTGTGTTTGAATCTCACTCTTTAACTTTGTCTGAGTGGGGTTTGTATTCTCACCACTCCCCTATATGTTTCTGTTGAGCTTTTCACTGGGTGCTCTGGTTTTCTTACCACATCTGCAAAGATGTACTAAAGATGTACTGGTTAGGTTAAATGGTAGTCACAAAGTGGCTCCTGTGTGTGTAAGTGTAATTGTGGGTGTGTTTGGGTCTTGTGGTGGACTGGGCTGGTTACTACTTTGAACCCAGTGCCACTGGAATAGACACTGGCCCCCACAACTCTAAAATGGATTAAGCAGAATTGAGAAAGAAAAGTTAAGTAATTTGGTTTTGTGAATAATTTTTGATCCGGCCTTATTCTGACATTTGAAAATATACTCCCTCGATCTGAGGAAAACCCACTGTGTCAGAGGAGTCATAGATGCAGTTGGCTTTAAGGGAATTAAGTGTTTTATATGAGTAAGGGAACTCTCATACAGGGGCTCACTCTAAGCCTATAGGTGCAGTACAAGGCTGCTACCTACTCAGGGAGCTCTTTGAATGTGTTCTCTCTAGAATTCTTGTTTGTAAAGTTTATGTGACAAATCTTTCAATCAATAATGCTTGTTTAAAGAAAAAATGAGAGTAGAGGATGATTTGTAAGGGGAAACAAAAAGGATAAAAAACAGTTAAGTTCAGCAAAAGTTATTACTGGAAAGAAAAAGGAAAAAAGGGACACACACCAAAAAGCCTAATTTCAAAAGAAAACTGCAAATAAGGTGTTCAAAAGAATAATTCAAATCAGTCAGTTGTTACAGTCAGATAAGATGTTTGTTCATTCAAACAATATCTTATTCATCTGATCCAATGTATTCATGTATTTATGATAGCTTTGCTTTTTTTGTGTAAAGCAGCGGTACTCCACCTTGCCCTACTCGGGAGCTACATTGACAAAAAATATTTTTGCAAGAGCCGCAGTCTAAAAACGTTCCTTTTCACTCTGAAAACATTATGCATCTGAGAATAAGGATAATATATGTTTATAAGGGATGAAAAGCATGATGTAATAACTGTAATTTATTATCACTGCAACCACAAATTTCAACATTACAGGCAGTGTTTCAACATTATTGTTATTACATGATTTCCAAGTGCTGATCACAAAATCCATAACAGTAACAGACAGCACATTGCTGTTTTTCACAGCCCATAACAGCCCAGACAGATAGCACTGGTAGTCATGATGGCAATACACTAGTATTTGAGTCTCACCAGCTTTTCAGCCCATAGCTGTCCACCCTTTGGAAAGTTGGTACTGAACTTTGGGTGTTTACTTTCACGATGGAGCTGCAAATTAGACCTTTAAAACTTCGAAATGACATTATTACAAAGCAAACAGATGAATTTTCCTGCACCACTTGACACAAAGAGAAACTCGAGTTTCTAGTCCTCCTTAAATTGCTGGTATTCCTCTCCTTATGTGCATCTCTTATGTTCTTGAGCCATTTTTGATAATTGCGGTCAATGACTGCGAAATCATTATGTAAGTAGGTAATATAATGATGTGGGATGCAGAAAGTTTACTTTTTTTTCTTTCTCTCTGAACGCTCTTGTTACATTTATGTTTGACTAGCAAAATACCCGCGCTTCGCAGCGGAGAAGTAGTGTGTTAAAGAGGTTATGTAAACATATATATATACATATACATATATATATACATATCTACATATACACATCTACATATATATATATATACATATACACATCTACATATATATATATATATATATATATATATACATATCTACATATATATACACATATATATACATCTGCGGTGGGTTGGCACCCTGCCCGGGATTGGTTCCCTGCCTTGTGCCCTGTGTTGGCTGGGATTGGCTCCAGCAGACCCCCGTGACCCTGTGTTCGGATTCAGCGGGTTGGAAAATGGATGGATGGATGGATATATATACATATCTACATATATATATACACACACATATACATACATACATACATACATATATACATACATTCACACACATATATATATATATAGCAAAATACCCGCACTTCGCAGCGGAGAAGTAGTGTGTTAAAGAGGTTATGTAAACATATATATATATACATATATATACATATCTACATATACACATATCTACATATACATATATATATATACATATACACATCCACATATACATATACATACAGTATATATACATATACAAATTTACAAATCTACATATATATATATACATATGTACATATATGTACATATAAATATATATATATCTACATATATATATACACATATATATACATATGCACATATATATACACATATATATACATATGCACATATATATACACATATATATACATATGCACATATATATATACATACATACATTCACATATATGTATGTGTGTATATATATATATATATATATATATATATATATATATATATATATATATATATATATATATAGATTCACGGCATTCGTAGTCTGAATCACAATCTGATTGTATGGGTGGTTACCTACCAGGTAATGCTTTTTTTATTGATAATAATTTCCTGCCTACAATAAAATCATGCAAATATGACACAATTGTTATCTCTGACCATGCCCCTCTAGTCTTGGAGCTAAAATCAATAAGCCCCTCGTACTCACCTCGCAGATGGCGTCTTAACCCTCTTTTATTGGCAGACGAGAACTGCACAGAATTTATATCCAAACAAATCAGCCTCTTCCTAGAGACAAACACGTCTACAGAGGTTTCTGCAGGAACACTCTGGGAAACTCTAAAGGCCTTCTTAAGAGGCCAGATTATTTCATATCTCTCCCATAGAAATAAATTAGAAACCAAGAAAGTGTCAGAGCTAAGAAATGAAATTACTAGAATAGATGAAGAACAAGCCAGGCGTCCAAGTGAAGCTCTTCACAGGAAAAGGCAGGCCCTGCATACAGAACTTAACATCTTAACAACTAAAGAAACTGAACAACTTATTTATAAGTCTAGACAGCATTACTATGAACACGGAGAAAAAGCTAATAAGCTTTTAGCTCAACAAATTCATAAACAAGAAGTTCACAATGCAATACCAGTAATCACCAACAAGAATGGAGAAGAAATCATCGACCATAATAAAATAATGCACACATTTAGAGATTACTATAAGTCTTTATATTCCACTGAGCCCAAAGAAGACAACACGCAATCTAATGCATTTCTGGATAATTCACAAATACCACAAATAGATGCTTTAAGTGCTGAGGAACTAGATAAACCTCTAACGCTAACAGAATTACTAGACGCTATAAAGTCACTACAAAGCGGGAAATCATCAGGCCCTGATGGTTACCCCGTAGAGTTTTATAAGAAATTCTCCACTCAGCTAGCTCCACTCCTATTGGTAACATTTACAGAAGCTAAAGACCACCAAATACTACCTCAAACATTTCGACAAGCATTAATCACCGTCTTTCCTAAACAAAATAAGGACTTGTTACAATGTGCATCATATAGACCAATTTCACTCCTGAATAATGATGTTAAGATACTCTCAAAAATCCTAGCTAGAAGGATGGAGAAAGTGCTGCCCTCGGTAATATCACAAGATCAAACTGGATTTATTAAAGGCCGACATCTATCTTCAAATCTCCGACGCTTGTTTAATGTTATATATTCACCAGCAAAATCAAACACCCCAGAGATATTACTATCATTAGACGCAGAAAAGGCATTTGACATGATCGAATGGAATTACCTTTTCACTGCATTGGAGAAATTTGGGTTTGGCCCGAATATTTGTGCTTGGATTAAACTACTGTATACCAGTCCAGAAGCTTCAGTTTGTATTAATAAAATTTGCTCAGACTACTTTAAACTAGAACGTGGTACCAGACAAGGATGTCCCTTGTCGCCACTGTTGTTTGCAATCGCTATTGAACCACTGGCGGTTCACTGCCGAAATTCTCATCAGATAAAGGGGATTGTCAGAGAAGGACTGGAACAGAAAATTTCTCTATATGCAGATGATATGGTCTTATATATATCGGACCCAGAAAACACTGTCCCTGCTGTTTTAACAGCACTAACAGAATTTCAAAAGATATCTGGTCTTAGAATTAATCTGAATAAAAGTATACTCTTTCCAGTGAACTCACAAGCATATAATATTAAATTAGACACCCTACCTTTTACCATAGCAGATCAGTTTAAATACCTAGGGGTAAATATCACAAGTAAACATAAAGCTCTTTATCAACAAAATTTTGGCGTCTGTATGGAAAAAATTAAGCAAGACTTGCATAGATGGTCAACCCTTCATCTCACTCTAGCCGGAAGAATTAACATTGTTAAGATGAATATCCTTCCTAAACTTCTCTTTTTATTTCAAAACATTTCAATATATATCAATAAATCGTTTTTTAAACAGTTAGATTCAATAATAACCTCATTCATTTGGAACTTAAAACACCCACGTATCTGAAGAGCGACCCTACAAAGACCTCAGGCAGAAGGTGGCATGGCTTTACCTAATTTTCAGTTTTATTACTGGGCAGCAAACATACAAGCCATAAAAACCTGGACACAAATAAATGCACATACACAGGCTTGGTCTGCAATAGAAGTAAAATCCTGTAGTACTTCTTTATATTCCCTGCTCTGCTCTCCAATAAATGAAAGTTATCGCAAATATACTAATAACCCATTTGTGCTTTACTCACTCAGAATATGGAACCAAATTAGGAAGCATTTTAAGATGGAAAATCTTTTATCAGTGGCACCTCTGCAAGGGAACCACCTCTTTCAACCTTCGCAAGTATATCCAGTTTTTAATACCTGGAAAAGTTTTGGGATTAAAATGCTCAGAGATCTTTATATAGACAACATATTTACATCTTTTGAACAATTACGTTCAAAATTTAACCTCCCAGCTACACATTTCTTTTACTATCTTCAAATTAGAAATTTTGTTAAACAGAAATTGCCCGATTTCCCCCACCTTGCACCCTCCACAATGCTGGAAAAAGTACTGCTCAATTCCGAGGAAACAAACACTATTTCCGCAATATATAAAATCTTATTAGAGTCCCTACCTTTCAAAGATCCAAGAGGACATTGGGAAGAAGATCTCTTAATCAATATATCAGAAAAGGAGTGGAAGGTAGCAAAGCAGAGAATTCACTCGAGTTCTATATGCGCAAAGCATAGAATTATTCAACTAAAAATTATATATCGAGCTCATCTGTCTCGCTTAAAACTGTCCAAAATGTTTCCAGGCCAGGATCCAACCTGCGAGCGCTGCAACCAAGCTCCTGCCTCACTGGGTCACATGTTCTGGGCCTGCACCAAACTAACATCATTTTGGACAAAAATTTTTAAGTGCCTCTCAGACAGCCTTAGTATCACAATCCCTCCTAACCCACTAACAGCTGTGTTTGGTGTCCTTCCAGATGGACTTGAATTGGAGAAGGACAAACAAACGGTGATTGCATTCACTACACTCTTGGCACGCAGACTTATTTTGTTAAATTGGAAGAATCCTAATTCTCCTCTTATAAGTCAGTGGGAAACTGATGTTTTATATTATTTGAAATTGGAAAAAATCAAATTTTCAGTTAGAGGATCTGTACAAAATTTTTTCAAAACTTGGCAGGATTTAATCAATATTATTTTAGAATAAGAGAATTAACTATTATTGCATTTAACTCCCTTCTCCATCTCTTATTTATATAGATATTTACTTCTCCCCTTCTTTTGTCTAATGTTGCCTTATTAAAAAGCTTAAAGAAATTTTCCTTTAGCTAAGCTCTCCTTCTCAGGGGTGGGGTTTGATTTGTTTTCAAATTTGTTGGGTTATAAATGGATCTGTTTGTATGGAATGATTACAATGAAAATTAATAAAATAAAAATATTATAAAAGAATGCAAACTATATCTTCCTCTTCAAAGGAGTGCGTGTCAGGAGCACAGGCTGTCAGAGAGATAGAGAGAAAAGCAAACAAATCAATAGGGCTGTTTTTCTTTTAAGTATGCGAAGCACCGCGGCACAAAGCTGTTGAAGGCGGCAGCTCACACCCCCTCCATCAGGAACAGACAAAGAGAGAGAGAGACAGAGTTTGTTTTTCAATCAAAAATCAATACGTGCCCTTCGAGCTTTTAAGTATGCGAAGCACCGTGCAGCATGTCGTTTCAGGAAGCAGCTGCACAAAAGATAGCAACGTGAAGATAATCTTTCAGCATTTTTAGACGAGCGTCCGTATCGTCTAGGTGTGCGAACAGCCCCCCTGCTCAATCCCCCTACGTCAGGATCAGAGAAAGTCAGCGCAAGAGAAAGAGAAAAGTAAGCTGGGTAGCTTCTCAGCCATCTGCCAATAGTGTCCCTTGTATGAAATCAACTGGGCAAACCAACTGAGGAAGCATGTACCAGAAATTAAAAGACCCATTGTCCGCAGAAACCCGCGAAGCAGCGAAAAATCTGCGATATATATTTAAATATGCTTACATATAAAATCCGCGATGGAGTGAAGCCGCGAAAGGCAAAGCGCGATATAGCGAGGGATTACTGTAGTTCTCTTTGTATACCACGTTGTCAGTTCAGCACTCCGGTTGTAATATGACCAAGTCGTGCAAGCTTACTGTTGAGAATGCAACGTATAGTTGTACAGGAGAAAAGCAATCTTGCCAAACTTAATTTAAACTTACGGTTTACACCGTGCTTTGTTTCCGCCTTACAAGCATATTCATAAGTGCAGCTATGTGTCACTCGCTCGCTTCTTATTGTTTCGCTGCCTTCTCAATTGTGTAATGAATGTTTTCTTCAGCGGGCGGCACGGTGGCGCAGTGGGTAGCGCTGCTGCCTCGCAGTTGGGAGATCTGGGGACCTGGGTTCGCTTCCCAGGTCCGCCCTGCGTGGAGTTTGCATGTTCTCCCCGTGTCTGCGTGGGTTTCCTCCGGGCGCTCCGGTTTCCTCCCACAGTCCAAAGACATGCAGGTTCGGTGGATTGGCGATTCTAACTTGGCCCTAGTGTGTGCTTGGTGTGTGGGTGTGTTTGTGTGTGTCCTGCGGTGGGTTGGCACCCTGCCCGGGATTGGTTCCCTGCCTTGTGCCCTGTGTTGGCTGGGATTGGCTCCAGCAGACCCCCGTGACCCTGTGTTCGGATTCAGCGGGTTGGAAAATGGATGGATGGATGGATGTTTTCTTCAGCGCTCTTCCTTGTTTTCTACGTACTGCGTTCACAGTCAGTTCACATGATTACGTGGGAGGCGTGATGACGCGATATGCAACTCCGCCTCCCACGGCCAGCGAGCTGCAGTCCATTACAGTATATGGACAAAAAAGAGGTTCCAGTTATGACCGTTATGCTTTGAATTTCGAAATGAAACCTGCCTAACTTTTGTAAGTAAGCTGTAAGGAATGAGCCTGTCAAATTTCAGCCTTCCACCTACACGGGAAGTTGGAGAATTAGTGATGAGTGAGTGAGTGAGTCAGTGAGGGCTTTGCCTTTTATTAGTATAGATTAAGTTATTAAACTGTATAGGGTGTATTTTTTCTTCAACTGTGCACTCGCTATTTTTAGTTTGATGTACAAGTTAGTTTACTTGCCATTTTGGCTTCTTTGCTGTATCAACTGAAAGTGAGAAGATAGCGGAAGGCAAATGCTGATCTGTGAAACGGACAGATCTTTGAAATAGTTGCATCCTTGGTAACTGGAGCAAGGTATGCAAATCTGATTACATGATGTTTCATTCATTCTGTTTCTCTGTAAAATGTGTGTGTAAAATGGTAAAAATGTACATTTATATTTTCTTTTGTTTATGGTTTTCATGGTGCTTGTGATGGTGTAACTTTAATAAATGGATATAAAGTTTTGGAAGTAAATAAAAATAAAACGCCAGTCTAGGCACACTGAATCTTTATATAAGAAAACCAGGGGCTGCTACAAATGCTAGTTTCCCAGTGTTCATGCTAGTTTTCCTAGTGTGACACATGAGATACATTGTGACTGTGTTTCTCTGGTGGTTGAGGGGTGGGGGCATAATAGACTGATGAGTACGAATGAGAAAGAATTGAATTCTGCAAACAATGTTTTTTCTTTTATTATTTTTGAAATTTTTTTTTCTTAAGTAGGACTTAAAACACGTACAACTGGACTCTGAACCATGTGTGACTCGCAAGTCGTGGGTTGAGTACTACTGGTGTAAAATGTTCCTTGGTGGAGGGGAGATCAAGTAATTGGAAGACAGTTTACAGTGTAGTTTTGTTTCCAGTACAGTAATGGGAAATTATTGTCGGCATATTGAGCAAAATCAGCCCAGATCCCAAAATAGTACATATAAGGGTTTGAGAAATTTTTAATTGGTCCCCACAGTGTGAATGTACGAGTGAGCCCTGAGATGGCCTTGTGGTTGATGCAGTAGGAATATGCTATGTCCCCTGAAACCCTGAATGAATTATGCAGGTTTGAGAGGGTTATGTTAAGTTATATTGAGCAAAAACATTGTAAATGCTCTGGGAACCATAAGTTACTGTCAGTTTAAAACTCCCGTAACTAGTATGTCACTGTATCTATTTGAGCTTGCACTGTGGATTCTTAATGCTTATCAACAGAGTCAACAGACCCTTGCAATATGTAGGCTACAACAAAACATCACACTGGGCAAACTACAACCAGAAAGGTAGAGCCAGTGTGAAAGCCTCTTTACATGTTAGCTGTTCATGAAATAGAATAATTAATGAATACACACTAGAGCTGGGGTGGGCTAACTTTTTGGCTCAGGGGCCACATTGACTTTTAAAATTTGACAGACAGGCCAGGCCAGCACTAGATGCATACATATCAAACATAAACATAAAAAAGGCATTACAGTGTTAATATTTACATTCACTTTTAGTGGGAACAGTGTTGTTGATCACCCTTTTTTGCCAGTGCATCGAAGTCTGGTGTTAGTTTTGTTGTGGCCATTCTCAGAACAGATCTGAGGTGTTTATCACTCAACTGGGATCTGTGGGGTGCTTTGTTGGTGTTCATCACACTAAAAGTCTGTTCACACACATACGTAGAGCCAAACAGCACCAACATCCTCTGTGCCATCTTCTGGATGTTTGGAAATTTGGCTGTGCTTAATGAAGCATAAAACTCATCCAGTTTAAGAGAGTTGAACTTCTCCTTTAAGACGGTGTCACATTGGAGATCAATCAGTTCCAACTGCAACTCCTGTGGCGCCGTTTCAGGGTCCTGTGTGAAGGGACATGACACCAGCTGAAGTGACTTGTAAATTTTTCCAAAATCAGAGAACTGACGGCAAAATTCTCTATGCAGGTCGTCCAGTGATTTCCTGTATTTTTTCACAAGTCGAGGGGCCTCTTTCATTGTAGCCAGTGTGGGGAAATGAGTGAATGAGTTGTTTGACATTTGCTTTGAGAATAAAGCTAGCTTGGTTTTGAAGGCTCTAACATTTGTGTAAACATTTCATGCACAAGCTGGTATTTCCCTTGTAGCTTCACGTTCAGCTCATTCATGTGTGTCAGTATGTCCACAGCAAAAGCTAAATCACAAAGCCAATCTGTGTCACTCAGCTCAGGAAAATCGTCAGCTTTCTCAAGTAGCTCCAAAAATGAGATAATCTCCTGTTTGAACTCCCACACTCGTCGACATACTTTCCCCAAACTTAACCAGCGGACATTGGAGTGGTAAAGCAAGTCCTGGTGATTAGCGTCAATTTCTTCAAGAAACTTAATAAACTGACGATGCTGAAGTTCCCTCGCTCGAATAAAGTTAACGAGTTTTACAACTTGTAAAACTTAAAAACTTGTGAATTTCCCATTGGGATTAATAAAGTATCTATCTATCTATCTATCTATCTATCTATCTATCTATCTATCTATCTATCTATCTATCTATCTATCTATCTATCTATCTGGCTTCACTACGTAGTCAGGCTGCAATACGGATTTACACAGTGCTTCCTGGTGGATTAGGCAGTGTAAGAAAATTACCTCCTGCTCAGGGTTGTCCTCCTTCACCCTCTCCTGGATTCTTTTGAGCAACCCTATGTTTTTTCCAGTCACATTTGGCGATCCATCTGTGGTAACGTTGGTGAGCATACTCCAAGGTAGCTTGTGCCTATTTATGACCCCCGACACGCTGTCATACAAGTCCCCTCCCCGCGTTTTCCCCTTTAGGAATTCCATGGCCAAAAACTTCTCCGTTATCTCAAAATTGTCATTAATCCCTCTGATAAACATTAAAAGCTGAGCGGTGTCCTTTATGTCATTACTTCGTCCAGTGCCAAGGAACATAATGTAAATGACTCCACTTATTTAACTTGCTAGCTAAGTCTTCGTCAATTAGCTCAACATGGCAAGTCACTGTCCTGCGTGATAAGCTAATTTTTTCAAATTTGTTCTTGCTCTCAGGACACAAGATACCTGCTGTCTCTACCATGCACTCTTTGAGAAACTCCCCTTCGGAGAAAGGCTTGCTGGTCTTTGCTAATTTGAATGCCAGCACATAACTTGCCTTCGTGCTTGAATCTTGGATGGCAGTTTGTTGGATAAAGGTGTTTTGCTGAGCTTGCAAACTAGCTGCCAACCTCTGAGCGGTAGCCGTCCGTTCTTGCGTTGACTGGTTGTTAGCGTAATTAGCATGCTTGGTGGAAAAGTGACGGCTGATGTTGTATTCCTTTAAAACCGCAACGGTTTCTTGGCAAATAAGACATACAGCCTTTGACCGGACTTCAGTGAAAAAGTATTTAGTTGTCCATTCCTTATTAAACACTCGGCACTCACTGTCAACTGGGTTCAGAGCAGTAGCAGAGTAATAACAGAGAGTAACCCGGGCTCCGCAAAATCAAGTCAATGTATCACTGCACCTAATGCGCCACCTGGTGGAATGCCAGGCATTACAGGACAAGGTCAAATGAATGCAGTCATAATTATGATATGATTTGATTTGGGCAATTTTGTACCAATCTTTGGCGGGCCAGATAAAAAAGACCAACGGGCCGGATTTGGCCCGTGGGCCGTAGTTTGCCCACCCCTGCACTAGAGAAACGTGGATTCTAATGGTGCCTACAATGCAAAACAATTTAATCTTTGTTGCTGGCAATTATTGAATAGACCTTTAGCCATGTTTTTGATAACTCTTTAGAGATGAATAATTAATAGACTGTAAATGAATCGTTAATAAATAAAAATGACAATTATAAGATCAGAATCTTTTTAAAATTTGAGATATTTATATTAACAAAAGCTTGATTAATAGAAGCATGCAAATGCACAGGCTATGGGAAACCTCACTATAAAAATTGCTATACCGAAGAACTGCAATGCACACAGACCCAGGCACCGGCTTGTCTTGACTGCACTTTAAATGCTGAGTTGCAAACTTGGATGGGGTAGAGGAGATAACCCGAAAGCTGCCTTATGTTTGTAACATCTGTAATTATAAGAGACACTGAAAAAACAAAAGTGCGGTTTATTAAATACTCCCATAAACAGCTATGATTGTGAGTGCCCAAGCAACTTAGTTTCACTGTGCTGCAAGAATTATTTGTCCAAAAACAGAGAGGGTGATGTGCCGAAGTGGGAATGGGAGCAAGGCAAAAATGTTTCAGAACTGGTCTACCATCCAATGTAATGGGCAATGTTCGCTCACTGTCAAATAAGATGAATGAACTGTCTGCTCTCATATCAGGTCATGAAGCATACAAGTACAGTGGCATTTTGTGTTTTACAGAGATCAGGGTTTAACTTGATATACTTGACACTGTGTTAAGGCTAGATGGATTTCATCGCATGTGTGCAGACAGAGACCAAGAACGGTGTAAAAAAAAATACAGGAAGGAGACTAGCTTTCAATGCGAACAAAGAATGGTATTCAAGGGAGCATATTACAATTAAAACTATAATTTGTAATTCATACACTGAAATGCTGGCTGTTGGAATTCATCCACATCATTTGCTCATGGAGATAAATTACTTTGTCTTATTATTGTTTATATTCGTCTCTCTGCAAATGGAGACACTGAAATGGAAATGATTCACTCTGTTACCAACACTTTAATGATGACTCATTATGACCCTTCAATTATAATATGTGGTGACTTCATCCATGTGACAAAGTTATATGACACACTTCTATCAGTTTGTGTCTTGTTCTACTCAAGGAAATGACAAGCTGGACCTGCACTATTCAAGTCATAAAGATACCTTTAAGTGTTAACTACTGGCTCCTTTGGGCAGATCAGACCACAATCTGATTCATCGTACAGTGATCCCTCGCTATATCGTGCTTCGCCTTTCGCGGCTTCACTCTATCGCGGATTTTATATGTAAGCATATTTAAATATATATCGCAGATTTTTTGCTGGTTCGCGGATTTCTGCGGACAATGGGTCTTTTAATTTCTGGTACATGCTTCCTCAGTTGGTTTGCCCAGTTGATTTCATACAAGGGACGCTATTGGCAGATGGCTGAGAAGAAACCCAACTTACTTTTCTCTCTCTCTCTCTTGCGCTGACTTTCTCTGATCCTGATGTAGGGGGATTGAGCAGGGGGGCTGTTTGCACACCTAGACGATACGGACGCTCGTCTAAAAATGCTGAAAGATTATCTTCACATTGCTACCTTCTGTGTAGCTGCTTCGTGAAGCGACATGCTGCACGGTGCTTCGCATACTTAAAAGCTCGAAGGGCACGTATTGATTTTTGCTTGTTTGTTTTTCTCTGTCTCTCTCTCTCTTTGTCTGCTCCTGACGGAGGGGGTGTGAGCTGCCGCCTTCAACAGCTTTGTGCCGCAGTGCTTCGCATACTTAAAAGTCAAACAGCCCTATTGATTTGTTTGCTTTCCTCTCTCTTTCTGACATTCTGTGCTCCTGACGCGCACTCCTTTGAAGAGGAAAATATGTTTGCATTCTTTTAATTGTGAGACAGAACTGTCATCTCTGTCTTGTCATGGAGCACAGTTTAAACTTTTGAAAAAGAGACAAATGTTTGTTTGCAGTGTTTGAATAACGTTCCTGTCTCTCTACAACCTCCTGTGTTTCTGCGCAAATCTGTGACCCAAGCATGACAATATAAAAATTACCATATAAACATATGGTTTCTACTTCGCGGATTTTCTTATTTCGTGGGTGGCTCTAGAACGCAACCCCCGCGATGGAGGAGGGATTACTGTATTCCCAGGTACGAGCCTATTTTTAGATGGCAACTTTTCACCACCAGAATAGCAAGGAAGTGGTGCATGGAGGCTGAAACGGCTCTGACTGACTGCTTCTAACTGACATACGAGGAAGTAATGTGTTACGTTGCACGGGGATGATATTGAAGGATTTTGGCATTGTGGAAGCTATACACAGGAAAAGCTGCAGGATCAGAAGGAATCAGTCCTTGAGTTCTTAAGGACTGTGTTGACCAACTTTGTGGTATCTTCTGTCACCTGTTCAGTCTGTCCCCATGGTTCTAGAAAGTGCTGCTGCTGTGGAAAACATCCTGCATTGTTCCTATTTCAAAGAAGACAGGAACCTCTTCACTTAATGACTACAGACCAGTGGCACTTACGCCTAACATCATGGAAGGCCTTTGAGAGGCTGGTCCTGGTCTTTATGAGTCCTCATGTGGTAGACCACCTGGACTCACTGCAATTTGCCTATCGGGCAAAGACTGGAGTGGGGGATACAATTATCTATCTGCCTCTAGACTCAAGGACTGTATTTTTGATACGAATGTGAGCAATACTAGAACACTACAGGGAGGTTGCCTGTCTCCTTTTTTTCTTCACTTTGTACACCAGACGATAAATATAACACCAGGTCATGTCACTTGCAGAAATTCCCAGGTGACTCTATATTTATGACAACAAGCCAAATAGAAGGGCAGGCTCAGTTTAGGGACACATTCCAAATCCCATGGAGGCAGTAACAAAGGAGATAATTAAAAACAAAACTGAGTGTCATTATGAACAATGTTGTACATTTTCTCCATGACACACTAACACTGAGTACTTTCAGTCAGCAAATTATTCATGAGAAGATACATTACTGGGGTTTCCTATATACCAACAGCAGTACATCTGCATAATACCTCACAATAACTGTGAATGTCAAGTCAGAGGTTTCTTTCTTTTTAAATTTTCTTCCTTTTTAGTCATTCCGGTGAGTGTTCAGACCATATTGTGTGTGTGTATTTATTATCTCTCTAGTTATGTATGTATTTATTTACAGAGCTTCTGTAAAAAAACAAATTTCCTGCTGAGAAGGAATTAAACTAACTAACTAAAGTGGTTTCTATGAAACAGTATACAATAAGCACAACTGGGTAGCCAATATAGATTGTGGTGAAAAGAGCCTAAGTAAACTGATAAATATGTAACATAGGTATACGTTTAACCCAAAGAAGTCTTTACATTAGGAGTGCTGAAATATTTTAAAATTATAGCATCCTGTGGCACATCTAGTCAAATATTATGTAACTATCCATCCATCCATCCATTTTCCAACCCGCTGAATCCGAACACAGGGTCACGGGGGTCTGCTGGAGCCAATCCCAGCCAACACAGGGCACAAGGCAGGAACCAATCCCAGGCAGGGCGCCAACCCACCGCAGGACACACACACACACCAAGCACACACTAGGGCCAATTTAGAATCGCCAATCCACCTAACCTGCATGTCTTTGGACTGTGGGAGGAAACCGGAGCGCCCGGAGGAAACCCACGCAGACACGGGGAGAACATGCAAACTCCACGCAGGGAGGACCCGGGAATCGAACCCAGGTCCCCAGGTGTCCCAACTGCGAGGCAGCAGCGCTACCCACTGCGCCACCATGCCGCCCATTATGTAACTACTCCTCTATAATATTTCATATACAGTATGCTTTGTTATGAGACAGGGAAATGTTTTGAAATTACAAAAGCATTCCTAGAAGATGTCAGTTATGTGAGTCTAGGCAAAATGTTGTTGGAAAACAGCACCAGGCATGCCTGCCAAAAAATGTACACGATGTTTGACAGGATCTCCTTAATGTAATTTGTTTTATCACATGTCACTGACTATAGTATGCAATTGCATTCAAAAAAATAACATCTGCTAGCCTAGCAATGTGATTTTTGAGAAAACTATATAGATTGTAGCACTGTCTACATTATCTTCATGGGTGTATCCAGTCAGTGATAGTGGATAGTGTATTAATAACTACAATTTAATTAGTAGAGGCCAAGGAGAACTTACAAAATTGGAAACATTAAAACAGTTGACTTGTTTTTCAAACACAAGGAGTTTATGATAAACCAGTGAGGATGGAGACAAGAAATTAATTAGTTAGCTTAATGTTCCATCCTCTATTGTATTGGAGATAATAAATAGGATGCTATCCAAAGTCAGTTTTAATGCAAATTGAGTCAATGATTCTGGCTACAATATTGTTTGTCTACATATACACACATATATATATATATATATATATATATATATACACACATATATCCATCCATCCATTTTCCAACCCGCTGAATCTGAACACAGGGTCACAGGGGTCTGCTGGAGCCAATCCTACATACATACATACATACATACATACATATATATATGTTGCAGGGCTGCAGGTTGCACTAATCCTTCCTCTGACATTTCTGAAGATCAAACACAGGAAATTCTGCCTGAGTCTGGCCCTGGACATGTCACTTCCTGTTCCACCCCCAGCCCCCCCCCCCACCCAAGGAATGATCAGTGACTGTGAAAATGACCAAGTCAACTGCACTTTATATGCAGTGTGTGTGTGTATGTATATATATATATATATATATATATATATATATATTTATATATATATATTTATACACATACTAGTCATTAAGCCCGTTACAATAACGGGCGCTAGAACAGTAGTGCATAAACTTTAGTAGGAACAGTCTATAATAAATGCCAAGGGACTTTGACCTCATTCTTTTTGTTGCTCGTATTTTTCTTCGTCTTTCAGCCTTTTTTTTGTTGATGTTTACTTGCTGAGCTGACCGTTCTTTGTGGGCTGCCGCCGTGTACTGTGTGTCTTTAATTTTCTGTGACAGTAATACTGTCTTGTACGTCTGCTGGCTTGTACGTCCGTAATATACCTTTAATTTTCTCTGGCGGTAATACAGGTGAGCGCGTCAGTAATATGCCTTTAATTTTCTCTGACAGTAATACTGGCTTGTATGTGGCTGTAATATGCGTCACTGTATTGTGTACCTTTAATTTCCTCTCGCAGTAATACTGGTTTGTATTTCTGTAAAACGCCTGTAACTTTCTCTGACAGTAATATCGCACATTGCACCGTGCCCCGCGCATGCGCACTTCATCAGAAGACACCCACACACAGACACCTGGACGCACACAGGGATTTTATTAGATAGATATATATTTTTACACTCTCTGATCAACAAAAACAGTTGAAAAATCAATAATTATGGGTAACCCCACCCCCAGAAAAACTAAATAGCCCAAAATCTCAAAAATGCTGATTTTTTTTTTTTTTTTTTTACAGATTTGACTAAAATTTGGTTATGTTATAGAAAAAATTTAGCTGACGTGTTTTTTTTATTTCTTGATATTTTTTGTTAAAAAGGCTTTGGCTAGTGGGTTATGCTTAATATCTTATCTTAATATCTTATGGACTATCTTAAAGACAGACCTCAGTATGTGCGTCTCGGGAACTGCAGGTCTGACATTGTGGTCAGCAACACAGGAGTGCCGCAGGGGACTGTACTTTCTCCGGTCCTGTTCAGCCTATATACATCGGACTTCCAATACAACTTGGAGTCCTGCCACGTGCAAAAGTTCGCTGATGACACTGCTATCGTGGGCTGCATCAGGAGTGGGAAGGAAGAGGAGTATAGGAACCTCATCAAGGACTTTGTTAAATGGTGCTACTCAAACCACCTACACCTGAACACCAGCAAAACCAAGGAGCTGGTGGTGGATTTTAGGAGGTCCAGACCCCTCATGCACCCCGTGATCATCAGAGTTGACTGTGTGCAGAGGATGCAGAACTATAAATACCTGGGAGTTCTGCTGGATGATAAATTGGACTGAACTGCCAATACTGATGCTCTGTGTAAGAAAGGACAGAGCCGGCTATACTTCCTTAGAAGGCTGGCGTCCTTCAACATCTGCAATAAGATGCTGCAGATGTTCTATCAGACGGTTGAGGTGAGCGCCCTCTTCTACGCGGTGGTGTGCTGGGAAGGCAGCATAAAGAAGAGGGACGCCTCACGTTTGGACAAACTGGTGAGGAAGGTAGGCTCTATTGTAGGCACGGAGCTCGGCAGTTTGACATCTGTGGCAGAGCGACGGGCACTGAGCAGGCTCCTGTCAATAATAGAGAATCCACTGAATCCGCTGAACAGTATCATCTCCAGACAGAGAAGCAGCTTCAGTGACAGACTGCTGTCACTTTCCTGCTCCACTGACACACTGAGGAGATCGTTCCTCCCCCACACTATGTGACTCTTCAATTCCACCCCTTGGGTAAACGTTAACATTATTCAAAGTTATTGTCTGTCTGTATACCTGCATTGTTATCACTGTTTAATTTAATATTTTCTTTATTGGTATGCTGCTGCAGGAGTATGTGAATTTCCCCTTGGGATTAATAAAGTACGTACGTACGTACGTACGTACGTACCTACGTACGTACCTACCTACCTACCTACCTACCTACCTACCTACCTACCTACCTACCTACCTACCTATCTATCTATCTATCTATCTATCTATCTATCTATCTATCTATCTATCTATCTATCTATCTATCTATCTATCTATCTATCTATCTAATGACCCTTTTTGCTTCAGCAGTGATCGCATGGAGAAATGGGTCATGCAGTTAATGTAAATGAAAATTGCAAGGTGAACACTGCTATTGGCCAACAGTAGTTGTAATCGCACAAAAAAATGAGCCTGGTGGCAAGTGGAAAAGGGCAGCTGCCCCAGACAAAAAAAGAGATTATGTGGTGAGCTGCATAAAAATGAAATGTGAAGTGGATGAAAGAAAGCTAGATGAAATGTATAAAATACATTAAAATCAGATTAAATTAAAAAATACAAATTAAAACCAGATTTGATTGGTGAGCACTAATGCTCTTATATACATACACTTCAAAGAACAGGAGGTTTTGGGGTAGCGCTTTGGTGGAAAAATACACACATATTGCAAAGAACAGGGCTGCCACTATACTTCTGTCAGGAAAGCAGAAATAGAGAACTGCAGGTACTGTACACCAGCCCACTTCAAGCCCTATGTACAACACAAGCCAGGAGTGACATACTGTAGTTCATATTATTACTTTTCACCTGTTCTTAATTGTACAATGCTTAAAACTTTCAGTTCATTATGTGGGACATGTAAATGCACAGTCAGTAAACATCACTGTTATATGTATTAAGTTACATTCAAATCTTACTGAAACTACCACTTTTGCAGGATCTGCTACAAGGTAAAATCATACTTGTATCTAAAATTCCCATTATTACTACTAGTTACCTGTTTGAATTCAAAAGAATACACTTTTCTCTAAAATTGTGTTTGCAATGACCATCAATAAAAGCCAAGTCACTAAGAAAAGCAAGAATTAATCTATGGCAGGAATGTTTTACTCATGTATAATTGTATGTAGCATGTTCAAGAGTAGTGAATTCCAGTGAACTAATATTAGCCCCTGTTGGGGGGAAAAATGTATACAGAAAAGTACTCAGATAATTCCATAGTATTTCTGATACATCTGAACTTCTCTCTGCACTACAACTGAGACCCACTGTCTAAGGAAATTCTGTTGGCTGTATTATAGTAAAGTTCTTGTTGCAAGCTTGCAAAAATCAAGAATAGAATAGCTCTAACATTTGATATTAACAAATCTGTATAAAGTTCTTAAGAGTTTAGACCTGGTAAAATGAATCTTAATTGCAGCAGTTATATGCAAAAGTATTTGAATTCTAAAACAAAAAACATGTCTAAGCACAGTTTAACAGAAGTAGACAAGATGTTCTAGAGAGTCTAGAAGCCATAACAAAACTTCAAAAAAAAAAACTCAAAAATAATATACTTTACCCTTGACCAAGAAAGGGAGAATAATTGAGAGGGAAATTAACACACTCTTTATTTAGAGGTTGTCACAGGTGGCTGGGTGTGGTCGGCATTCGGCTGCCTATAAAAGGGTCCGCCTCCCGATAACTAAGACTGGAGTCCGGTGAGGAGGTGGACAAGGTCGGAGAAGGAGGTGGGCGAAGAGAGGCCTGAAGTGTGAGAAGGAAAGTGAGGTGGCTTAGAAGAGAAGCCTGGACTGTTGCGAGACTGTGGGGGGTGTTTGGTGGCGGTGCACATAGGACATTGTATATATAGTAGTGACTTGTAAATATTAGGATTATGAATAAACTTGTGGTGATGGCTTGGAACGTGTCTGCCTGTCTGTGTCCGGGCTGTACCCTTTCACAAGGTATTTAGGAAATCAAGAGTGGATTATATCTGCTACAATCTTTACTGCAAAAAAGTGAGCATGTACTAACTGTGATACTGGTCTATTACTTTTAAGTGGAAACGAGCCTATAAGAGTGGTTAATTTTTTGATTAATGTTATCAGTTAAACAACATTGATCTATCCAAGTTCTGGGCATAATCAGAACACAAATGTCACCTGATATAAATCATGACTGAATCCAAATATATTTCTTACACATCTATCTCTGAGAACTGTTCCAACTTTTGTGGAAAGATTTCCGACATCAGGACACGAATAATTTGCCGTCCTAGTGCCTTAAGATGTGCTTCTAGGTGCTGCAAAAGGACAGAAGAAAAACAAAAGAAAATTAAATGGCTGCACCAACATATTTTAGCATACCTATTTAGATTCTAATACATTTAGATGAATTTACAAAGTTTGCACTTAGATAGATAGATAGATAGATAGATAGATAGATAGATAGATAGATAGATAGATAGATAGATAGATAGATAGATAGATAGATAGATAGATAGATAGATAGATAGATAGATAGATAGATAGAATACTTCAAACCATTCCTAAACAATTTTTCTAATATGGCAGGGCACATTATCCTTGTGAAAGAGGCTACAACTATCAGGGAATACAACTGCAATGAAGGGATTTTTGTGGTCTGCAACAATTTTTACATAGGTGATATGCGTCAAAGTAAGATCCACATGAATGCCAGGACCCAAAATTTCCCAGCAGAACATTGCCTAGAGAATGACATTGCGTCCTCCAACTTGCCTTCATCCCACAGTGCATCCCGCTGTTATCTATTTATTAGGTAAATGACACACACACACATACACACAGTCGTCCACATCATGGGTGTCGAACTCCAGTCCTGGAGGGCCGCAGTGGCTGCAGGTTTTCATTCTAACCATCTTCTTCATTAGTGAGCTGTTTTTACTACTAATTTACTTCTTTTTACCTTCGTTTTAATTAACGTGACTCAGGTCCCTTAGTTGTTTCTTATTCCTTAACACTAGAATTACCAGAGCCTACGAAAAAACTCGTAGATCTGGCCCACCTTAAATCGCTTCTTAAAACCGTTCTCACCTCTCTGCCAGCGTCTTTTGTCATCTAAATGTACTGATAAAGACAAGCTGCCAGCTTCCGGCTATTTCATCCCCCCAACGACTTAGAACGTAAAAGAGATTTTCCCAGCTCATGCCTTGATTGATTATCTGGGAGTGAAGTGGAGTTTTAGAGTAGAAATAATAGATTGTTATTTGGAACATACGCATTTCATATGTGTTGCATTTCTACAATAATCTGTGTAAACACTTTGTTAAAACAGAAACGTTTTATATATTCTAGTAGCAAATGACAAAATGTAGGCATAAACTATATACTGTATGAAGCCTGAAGTCCAAATATCAAAGAAACACTTTCAGAAAAGGTACAAAAAAAAAGCCACCGCCTTAGTGTGCGACATTGACACACATTACCTATCACTGCTTCCGTGGCACAACAGTATCAGTCGCTGACTGGGAATCAGAAGGTCATGAGTTCGATCCTGCACAACTCCCTTTTGAGAAGTGTTCTTATTTTCACTATTTTAGAATAAAAAGATACATTTGATTTCAGTCTGTAATAGCCGGTGTAATTTATGATATTTGTAAAGGTTAGCTTTATTTTTTTTTTAATTCACTTTTCATTGTCTCAGTCGCGTTCAGGATCCTTCCCTACCGCCCCCAGCTGACACTGCTGTTTTCACATAAAGACGCGCTATAGTTCTGCAGTGTATCACGATACATACAACCGCGTGTTTTTTTCCCCCAATATTGCCAGTCCCCACGTGTTGCTGTATGCTGTTTCTTTTGTACTCCAGGACATGCAGAGGAAAGCATAGTAAAGAGCAGTAACTTCAGCGCTATATGGAATCATCAGACACTCCCCATCTGATGCTGTTTTCACATAAAGATGTGCTAAAGCTCTGCGGTGTACTTGTGACTGCATTGTCTTACCAATGCTTGCGAACTGAAGTGTCTGCATGCACTTTTCGTGGCATTATACGTGTATTTTTTGAGCATGCCCATGTTGCTCAAACACAGGAACATATGTTGATGTAAAAGTATAACAAAACAAGTGCACTTTTATTCAAGACTATAACCGAAGAAAAAAGAAAGCAAGTTACAGTAGGCGGTTGATATGACAGCTTGTGTGGTGGAATGCTAAGAACTGCTGATTTCCATTCTGTGCTATATAACTGTTAACATTTGAATCTGATGATTGCATATAGCACTGTCTTATTCAGTGTGCGCAAGAACATGCAGGTGGCCAGTTGCTGAGTGCTACAACGCACATTTTAAAAAAAGAAAGAGACAAATATATGTGACGTTTTGAAGAAATCATTTTATGACGCAAATTAGTGCTGGGCGGTATACCGGTTCATACCGAAAACCGTTTTTTATTTTTTTTGTGATATGGATTTTTCTTATACCGCAACACCGGTTTAAATTGCCTAAACGACGTTCGGAACGTGGCGCAGCGGGAAACTGTTCAAGTGGGGACCTTTTTCACTGCTACACCGCTAAACACAGATTTGTTACACTAGGGCTCTTTTTCACTGCTACACCACCAAATAGTGGGCGGTAGCATAGGAATGGTGCGTGGTGAAAATGGACAGAGAGCTGAAAAAATGAGTCACGTCTGTCGCCTGGAGATGCTTTAGTTTTAAAAGGTCAGATGTGTAAATACTGTTTCTATACTCGCTGCCGGTGCCTCCTCTTAGTGGAGAGGAAGTCAGTTTAAGAAGCTCGGGGAACACTTAACACAAAGCATTTAATGTGCTACATTAACTTATGACGGGGTTTGAGAAAATCTAGTAAATTAAACAATGATTTTAGGATGAAGTTTAGTTTACGACATTCTACTTTAATTATAAAGTAAACTATGAGAATAGAGTGGAAATGTCGACTTTAATCTCGACGTATAGTTTTTTTTTTCTTCCCCGTGTCCGTATTTTTTTTTCATCACCGTGGCCCTAATACGATTCCGTAGGGCTATACCACAAATACAATTATAAATGCAAGTTGCCGTTGTATTATTTATGTATATAGCTTAGCTTGAAGCAAGGTCCATATTAATGCAGTTTGCCTAAATGATAGTTCAGTTGGTAAAGATGTCATCACCAAGATTGCACTTGTTTTATTTTATTTTAATTTGGTGAATACTGTGTAATGCACCTGGGCTTTTGAAGCCTTGAAGTAATAGTGCAACTATCAGTAATAATACAATTATTTATTTTATTGTTATTATTTATTAGTTTAAATATTATGCAGTTTAATGATGGTAAAGTTGTTTAAAAAGTCACTTTAACGTGTCAGTGGACAGAGATTGTTAACATTAACAGAAAGTGTAGTTGTTTTACAAAAAATATTTATTTATTCATTTTCTAAGACATGTTCACTGCAATACAACTTTTGACAAGCACTTCTGGATATTTTCCTAAGTCTAAATACCTCTTTGGATGGTTGAAAATATGTTGTAAAAATTATAATTTAAGTTTTTGCAAAATTTGTTAAATAAAAAGGTTCTATATTTTGACTGCATCTGTCATGCAATGTGATTTCCTTCTCTTCATTAGTGCCACCCCCTTGAAAAGTATCACTTTATGGGGCAATGCAAACTTGTATTAATACTTGTGTGCACATTAAAATGTTTTTTTGTACAATGTACAATGCTCTTGACAGTGGAATAGGTTATTCTTAGCCAGTAATTGCAGTGGAAAATGTGTTTAACATCCACTCATGCATGGGGAAAAAAATACCGTCAAATACCGTGAAACCGGGATAATTTAGAAAAATACTGTGATATAGAATTTTGGTCATACCGCCCACCCCTAACGCTAATAGTACCAATCACAAAACATCGTCGAAGTAATGCAATATTTTTTGAAAACAAACAGCGTCAGGTTGGGTGTGAAGTTATACTGGCGCTGTTTGAGTCAGATCAGAAGCTGAATAAGCTGAAAAAGCTCCTGTTCTGACTCTCAGTAAAAAAGCATGAATTAATCAACAGAAATAACCGCGATTGACATTTTAAAGTTAACGATTTACAGTGCATACCAATTTATAAATTCAATGTCCGTTTGAGGAAAAAAAAACACTTTCTTCAAAGCTGGGAATCGAACTCACGTCTCTGTTGCACGGTAGGGCAGCTGTGCTCCAAGTCAGCAAACCGTAGCGTTAAGCCACGGAAGCTGTTGTATCATCCTTGAACCTTTTGTGAAAGTGTTTATTTGATGTTTGGACTTCAGGCTTCACAGATTCTATAGTTTATGCCTACATTTTGTAACATTTATTACTAAAATATGAAAAAGTTTCTGTTTTAGCAATGTGTTTACACAGATTACTGTAGAAACGGAACACGCATGAAATGCATGTATTCCAAATAGCGATCTATTATTTCCATTCTAAGTTCAGTCACTCCCAGATAATCAAACAAGGCATGAGCTGGGAAAACTTAGTGAACGTTCTGCGACGGTGGGGGATGGAATAGCCGGCTGCTCGCTGCTCCTCTTAATCGGCACATTTAGAAGACAAAAGAGAGGTGAGAACGGTTTTAAGGTGGGCCGGATCTACGAGTTTTTTCGTAGACTCTGGTAATTCTAGTGTTAATTAGCAACCAAACAATAATGAGACACAAAATGAGTCGCCACATGACCGGCTCACCTGTGGCCATCGCACAATATCTGAAAATAAAGAAAGGTGAAGGTCTCGGTCATATTGGTCTGCTCAGGTCACCAAAACATCTTGACGGTGTTCTTAGGAAACACAGAAAATCAACAGTTTTGGAAATGTCTGCTGTGGCAGAATGAGAGCAACAACAAGCCATGGAAAAAAATATCGGGCCTAATTAACAGCAAGAATCGGCTTCTGATTAAGAGACTGGTTGGAGTTTGAAATCCCTGTTTAGGTGGTCATCTGTTGGCTCGCTTCACATCTCATTTTTGTTTGGCTGTTGTTAAATGAAGAAACGAATCAACTCAGAGGACTGAACCCGTAAAAACAGGGCTAATTAAAATGAATGGAAAAGAAGTTAATTAGCAGTGACAACTGATCACTGATTAGGAAAAGGGTGAGAATGAAAACCTGCAGCCACTGCGGCCCACCAGGCCTGGAGTTTGACACCCCTGGTCCACATGATCTAAAAGAAAACATGATTTATCAGATCAGGCTACCTTCTTCTAATGTTTCATAGTCCAGTTCTGATGCTCATGTGCCCATTGCAAGCACTTTCAGTGGTGGACAGGGATCAGCCTGGGCACTCTGGAGTGGTCTGTAGCTATGCAATTAAAACAACTAAAGGAAACGGATCAAATTTAGCTGATATGCAAGAATGCTTTTTTTGGAAAAAATATCCCCTTATTCATGTTCATTTTAAAATTCTACTTGGTTCCCCCTAAAGATTAAATGCATGTAGGAATGTTGAATATGGAAAATGAAATGTACAGGAAAAAGATACTATTTGTTCAAGTTTTTCCCTTAAACCATACTGAATCTCTGCATGTTAGAAGAGGCAAACAGTTAGGGGTTTAATTGAAATGTGAACTAGTACTATTAATAATGGGTAACCCTGTTTGATTCTGAGCTCTAAAGTGAAACAGTCAGAATGTATAACATTTGTATGAACTGTAGTTTGAGGGTTTGAATGTAACAGTTTAATCCATGCACATATACTGGTTCTGAACCCAATTAATAGATAATGTCATTTCACTCTATTAAAAGCTTATCCTATGTCCAGAATTAGCAGGATCACTGGAAGCTCAGGTTTATAAGCAATTAAAAGCATCTTGGATTTCTGAGAGTATCAAAAGGTTAGTTGGCTCGTGTATACATAGTGAATCAAGTGGTGGCATTTCTGTTTTTGGGAATGAGTCTCACCTTCATTACTCTCCAATGTATACGTCTTATAGCTTCCCTTAAAAATACTAACTTGTTTGTGTTCTTCTTTCTTTGTGTTATTTCCAAATGCATCATTAATCTTTGCAATTGTGTAACATGCTTTCTTCTCATGTTGGTTGAGATAATATCTTATCTTACTTTCCTCCATATTCATAATGAGAATACTGTGATTTGAAAATGGGTTATTATGTTTACCTGGTAGATAATAAATTAGTTGTCACTATAAACATAAGTTGTTTTTTGTGAAGCTCAGCAGAGGGCAATCTTGCATATTGCTGATCAAATTTAGAAATTTTAGTAATTAATCCTGATGTCCTACTTTGCAATTTATTTTTATTTGAAGCATAAGAGATTATTAGTAACCTAAAACAAGCATTTCCCAAAGTATTCTTGCTGATATTTTTGGAGATATGTTTGTCTCTACAAAAAAAACAATTTGTGTAGAAATGAATTGTGATTTGAAATAGTAGTTCATAATTTTTTGAGTTCCAGAATAAATAATCATGATCAGAAATAACAATGGCATTATAACTGCAAGATTTGACTGTAGGTAAAACATATTTAGTCTGTGACAAACTATGAATCATTGGGGAGAAAACGGAATATTGTGTCAAATACAGTATGGAGAAATCGCCACTGGTCTGACAGGTTGTGATCCTTGACAAAATGTGAAATTGCCGAGGCAGTTTCAGATGATGCAGTAGCTGTCAGAGATTATCTGTTTAAAGCAGGATTTAATACACAATTAAAATCTTCAGCCATTACAGGTTTATGAGAGCTCATATTGGGAATTAAAAAGAAAACACCAACCATACATTCTTTATCACCCTAAATGGGTACATACATACTGTGGCATTTTAAACTGGGCTTCTCTCAGCTCATGAAACAGCTTATCAACTATATGCCATTTAAAAAAAACATGGGTGATAATTAACTCCGAAGACAAAAACAAAGTTCAGACCAAAGAATTTTGAACCTTTTTCATGTAGAAATGGCGTTAACGCATTCATTTTCACCATTTGCAAATTACAGTTACTTTATACAACATTTTCTTCAAATAAAACATTCAACTCTACAGGATTATTTATAAATAAAATACATTTTGAGATCATCTGTGATCAACATACATAAAAATTTAGATTACCTTTTTTGATCTAACTAATTAAAATATGGTACAGCATAAAAACAAACAAACAAAATATAATAAAACCAAGGTAATTTTTTTGCATTTCCAGCTTTCATGCATTATGTGGACTTAATATTTGCACATTTATATTGAAGTTACAAGCAGGAACTGCAAGCCATGGTCAGGGTCCACTCCTTTCTCTTTAAGTTCAAATTTATTGTCACATGTATGGAATGTAATGAAATGCTTACTTGCATTGCTGACAAATATCTAATATATCACATTTTATTTTGCATTAAATCAAACAGAAAGGGACACATCAGATCAAGAAATAGTTTTCATGAAGTCCTGATAAGGATATTTTTTGAATTCTAAACAATATACAAACTGAACTAAAGGCAACTTTAGCAGGTTCCAACCAAGAATTAATCATGGGCAAAAAAAAAAACAACCAAAAAAAAACAAACAAACTTTTATTCTAGTTTCATGTAGGTCAAATAAAATAGGAATATACTATAGGTATTAGCATTTGTCAGGCACTATATAAAATATGGACAGTTACAGATGGGACCTCACACTGGGGACCATACTTCAACATGTGAGGCTTCATCACAGGTAACACTTACATACCAGGGCCAGATATTATAAATAGATCTATATAGCTGTTTTTTTTTTTTGCACAGAAAGATGTTTTTCCTTAAAGGTCCAGGTCCCATTAGTAATAACTTGTTGACAGTAGTGACGTGTTACATGATGCTCAGAGAAGCAAGAAAAAATTTCACTGTACTCTGTACATGTGACAGTAAAACTGAACATAAAACACTTCAAGGTCTCCCAATTATTTAGAAATGTTATTGTAGAAGAGGTTCAAAATGCAAAAGCTGTATTATTTTCTTCAAGCTGCTGAACACACAAAGATAAGTCATCTCACCTCCAGGATTTTAGGGTTTCCTTGCCTTCCTAAAGTACCCAGTATAAGGCCCCAGTTTTTTGCTCTTTTTGCTGACTCAATGGCTTGCTTCCTAATGCCACGCATAGCTTCATGATCATAGTATTCACGTGAGAACACTTTGCTGTATGGATCATACCTGTCAAACAGATTTAAAACTTATAAAAATAAGTGTAGGAAGTTGTTTTATAGCATGCATTCCTGATAAATTACACAATAATAAAATGAGAGGTGCACAGAAGGTCAAATTTGTGGTTTGTTATGAAAATATATCAAAAAAATTGCTGAGATATTAAAAGTTAAGGCTATGGAGAAAAAAGTTACTAGTAAAAGGCACTAAGTAAATACTGAAGCTTATATGTACACAAAGGTATATATTCCAATGAACTGTACTGAAACCTTCTGGGGACTCCCTCGTTCTGCTGGGAGACTTCAATGCTCACGTGGGCAATGACAGTGAGACCTGGAAGGGCGTGATTGGGAGGAATGGCCCCCCCGAGCGGTGTTTTGTTATTGGACTTCTGTGCTCGTCACGGATTGTCCATAACGAACACCATGTTCAAGCATAGGGGTGTTCATATGTGCACTTGGCACCAGGACACCCTAGGCCTCAGTTCGATGATCGACTTTGTGGTAGTGTCGTCGGACTTGCGGCCACATGTCTTGGACACTCGGGTGAAGAGAGGGGCGGAGCTGTCAACTGATCACCACCTGGTGGTGAGTTGGCTTCGATGGTGGGGGAGGATGCCGGTCAGGCGTGGTAGGCCCAAACGTGTTGTGAGGGTCTGCTGGGAACGTCTGGCAGAGCCCCCTGCCAGAAGTAGCTTCAACTCCCACCTCCGGCAGAACTTCGACCACATCCCGAGGGAGGTGGGGGACATTGAGTCCGAATGGGCCATGTTCCGTGCCTCTATTGTTGAGGCAGCTGACCGGAGCTGTGGCCGTAAGGTGGTCGGTGCCTGTCGTGGCGGCAATCCCCAAACCCGTTGGTGGACACCGGCGGTGAAGGATGCCGTCAAGCTGAAGAAGGAGTCCTACCGGTCCTTTTTGTCCTGTGGGACCCTGGAGGCAGCTGATAGGTACCGGCAGGCCAAGCGGAATGCGGCTTTGGTGGTTGCTGAGGCAAAAACTCGGGCGTGGGAGGAGTTTGGGGAGGCCATGGAGAACGACTTTCGGACGGCTTCGAGGAGATTCTGGTCCACCATCCGGCGTCTCAGGAAGGGGAAGCAGTGCAGTGTCAACACTGTATATGGTGGGGATGGTGCGCTGCTGACCTCGACTCGGGACGTTGTGGGTCGGTGGGGGGAGTACTTCGAAGACCTCCTCAATCCCATTAACATGCCTTCCAATGAGGAAGCAGAGCCTGGGGACTCGGAGGTGGGCTCCCCCATCTCTGGGACTGAGGTCACCGAGGTGGTCAAAAAACTCCTTGGTGGCAGGGCCCCGGGGGTGGATGAGATACGCCCGGAGTTCCTCAAGGCTCTGGATGTTGTAGGACTGTCTTGGTTGACACGCCTCTGCAACATCGCATGGACATCAGGGACAGTGCCTCTGGATTGGCAGACCGGGGTGGTGGTCCCCCTCTTTAAGAAGGGGGATCGGAGGGTGTGTTCCAACTACAGAGGGATCACACTCCTCAGCCTCCCTGGAAAAGTCTATTCGGGGGTCCTGGAGAGGAGGGTCCGTCGGATAGTCGAGCCTCGGATTCAGGAGGAACAGTGTGGTTTTCGTCCTGGTCGCGGAACAGTGGACCAGCTCTATACCCTTAGCAGGGTCCTGGAGGGTGCATGGGAGTTTGCCCAACCAGTCTACATGTGTTTTGTAGACTTGGAAAAGGCATTCGACCGTGTCCCTCGGGGAATCCTGTGGGGGGTACTCCGAGAGTATGGGGTACCGGCCCCCTTGATAAGGGCTGTTCGGTCCCTGTACGATCGTTGCCAGAGCCTGGTCCGCATTGCCGGCAGTAAGTCGAACCCGTTTCCAGTGAGAGTTGGACTCCGCCAGGGCTGCCCTTTGTCACCGATTCTGTTCATAACTTTTATGGACAGAATTTCTAGGCGCAGCCAGGGCGTTGAGGGGGTCCGGTTTGGTGGGCTCAGGATTGGGTCACTGCTTTTTGCAGATGATGTTGTCCTGTTTGCTTCATCAGGCCGTGATCTTCAGCTCTCTCTGGATCGGTTCGCAGCCGAGTGTGAAGCGGCTGGGATGAGAATCAGCACCTCCAAATCCGAGACCATGGTCCTCAGCCGGAAAAGGGTGGAGTGCCCTCTCAGGGTTGGGAGCGAGATCCTGCCCCAAGTGGAGGAGTTCAAGTATCTCGGGGTCATGTTCACGAGTGAGGGAAGAATGGAGCGTGAGATCGACAGGCGGATCGGTGCGGCATCCGCAGTAATGCGGGCGCTGCATCGGTCTGTCGTGGTAAAAAAGGAGCTGAGCCGCAAGGCGAAGCTCTCAATTTACCAGTCGATCTATGTTCCTACCCTCACCTATGGTCATGAGCTATGGGTAGTGACCGAAAGAACGAGATCGTGAATACAAGCGGCTGAAATGAGTTTTCTCCGCAGGGTGTCTGGGCTCTCCCTTAAAGATAGGGTGAGAAGCTCAGTCATCCGGGAGGGGCTCAGAGTAGAGCCGCTGCTCCTCCGCATCGAGAGGAGTCAGATGAGGTGGCTCGGGCATCTGATCAGGATGCCTCCTGGACGCCTCCCTGGTGAGGTGTCCCGGGCACGTCCAACCGGGAGGAGGCCCCGGGGAAGACCCAAGACACGTTGGAGGGACTATGTCTCTCGACTGGCCTGGGAATGCCTTGGGATTCTCCCAGAAGAGCTAGAAGAAGTGGCCGGGGAGAGGGAAGTCTGGGCATCTCTGCTCAAGCTGCTGCCCCCGCGACCCGACCTCGAATAAGCGGGAGACAATGGATGGATGGATGGATATATTGAAAAAAATTGAGAAGACAAATTTTTGCAGCTTGAACTATGAAACAAAGACACAAGTAGCAATTGACAGGACTAATTGATACAAAGATGAGTGTCTAAGCAGAGAAATATATGAAAATTAAAGAAAAATAATTAATACTTGTTGATGCCTACAGTGTGTCAATGATAGAAGTTTAAAGCTTCATAGAGGAAACTGAGTGTTTTTTTTGTTACCTAAATGCTGGAGAATCTGGGTTGCTGATCATTATGGATTCCAGGTGAAAACGGCCATCTCCTAGATAGCTAGAAAAAAAAACACAATAATAATAAAATATTAATATGGAAAATAATTATTCTTGAACGTTACAGGTCTACCACAAATACCAGTCTGCATTTGAGGCATTTCAGTGATAGAAAGAAATTCTACATACAAAAGACTTCCGCAAATATTGGAGGTGATTATACATACAGGTTGCTGGAATGGCACTAAATAGTTAAAAATGCTAAAGAAACAAAACAGTTAAAAATGTGCAATTGTGAAGACAACGGCAAATTAGCCCTTAAACTATGTCTGGATCTGGTGATTCAATAAATACAGTGTGGTAGAGACTTACATCTGAAAGGTGAAGCAAAAGAGACAATTATTTTTTACATAAGAATGGCCAGTACATATAGAGGGAAATGAGATAAAGGAAAAAAAATCAAGGGAACTACCAATTTCTGTTTTTACAGGGTTTTTAAAAGCTATTCTTGCTGAACTGGCTGGTCCTACTCTTCTAAATCTCTGTTTAAGGTCAGTTCCCTGTGGTTCCATTTTAAAAGTACAACACTCCAAAGGTGCAATGGATTGATGCCTAAAGCTGTCAGGCAGGAGTGCCATAGCTTAATTAAAATTTATAGATCATTGAATGTTTATATTGTCTGTCTTATATTGACACCATAAATCACAGACAAAGATCTGTAAGATTGTTGAGCCATTAAGAGGCTTCGCCTGGGTAATTGATGTGTCCCTAGGAGTCTGGAGCTACACATACTGCACACTTCAAAGTAACTCATACAAACACAATCGAGAGAGAAAGAGACACATGCCAGAGAGAAAGAAGCATAGCTGACAAAAATATGATGCAAAGAAAAAAAGCAGTCATGAATATCCTAAAAAGAAGGAAAAGGCATTTAAAATCCCTGCATATAATCTGCAATTCCAATCACACATCTTCAGCAGGTGACAGACTATAAAGACTGGACAATTCTGTAAATATTCTGTAAAACAGAAAGCATAGAGGGAGTACCCTCATAATCTATGCCATGACAATCCTGGGCAGCAAGTCACAATAATTTGAAAACACAAGATTATAAACTGACACATATCTAAGCCTCAATAAGACTGAGGTGATTATATATTTGTTTTTGTTAGGTACCATCGAGTCAGTTCTGACTCATAGCAACCCTGTGTACAACAGAGCAAAACTACAGGTATGTCCAATCCTGAGTCATCCTCGCCATTTCTTCAATGTTTGAATCTGTTGTTCCAGCCACTGTGTCAATACAACTTGTGCAGACCTTCCTATTTTCCATTTTCCTTCTACTTTACCGAACATGGTGGCCTTTTCCAGAGACTGCTCCCTCCTGACAATATGTCCAAAGAATGTGGGCTGTAGTTTCACCATCCTTGCCTCTAATGAGCATCATGGCTGAACTTCCTCCTTCTGTTTGTTCTTTTTATGGTCCATGGTATGTTCAACATTCTTTGGTAGCACTGTAACTCAAAAGTGTCAATTCTTTGTCGATCTTCCTTATTCATTATCCAGATGTTGCACTCATATGAGGTGACTAAAATTACCATTGCTTAGATCAGGTGCACTTTAGTCCTTAAAGACACATCTTAGCTTTTTAACACTTTGGAGAAGTCATTCATAGCAGATTCTGCCAGTGCTAAACACTGTAATTTCCTGACTGCTGTTTCCATGGAAATTGATTGTGGATCCATGTAGAATGAAGCTGTTCACAACTTCACTCTGTTCTGTCTATCGTGATGTTGCATGCTGATCCAGTTTTGTCTTGCAGACTGTGGTCTTTGATCTTCAGTAGATGCTTTAAGTTCTCTTCGTTTTCAGCAAGCAACATTGTATCATCTGCATATCTCAGGTTGTTGATCAGTCTTCCTCCAATCCTGACGTATAATCTGGCTTCTCGGATGATTTGCTCAACATAAAAGTTGAATATGTAAGGTGAAAGTATTCAACCTTGACACACATCCTTCCCAACTTTAAAAACCCATTTATAACAACAAAATATATTAGTATTAGCATAGTCCTATTGCACACCAAAACAAACTAAACACGCAACAGATTTTTATGCTGATGCCTGGTCCGTTTTTGAACCATTAATAATTACTTCAACTCTGTTTGTATCTTGTCATTTTTCACCATGAGCTGCAACAGAGGACTGAAGGAACACTGGTGAGACTGTTTATATCGTTCCCAATAAACATCAACCACTTTTCTATGCGACCTGTAATACGTGAAGTTCTTGTAAATAAAGGAATGTGGCCTACAACTAAACCACAGGATTGCAAAAAAAAAAAATTGTTGCTTGCTCTGTCCTCCCACTAACTTACATTACCAACAACATGACACCTGTGATGTCTATGAACAGTGCAAGTAATATTCCTTTAATATGGTTCATTATAAAATATATTTTAAAACAAAGTTTGTGTTTTGCTTGCATTATTATCATAAATAATACAGTTTGGCCACTCTTAGGGTACCCTTAACACCACTTTTTGACCTGCAACCAGAAGCGTGGATGACAAATGATGTCTACTGCTTACTGTGATTTGTTTCTTCCTAGACTATTATGCATGACTGCAGTTGTGCTGATCTTGCATTTTAAACTGGGTTCTCAAAGCACTGACTGTCCCAAGTGGAAATAGTTCTAAAAAAAAAAAGAGCTCTGACTATGAGAATTCATTTTTCCTGCCAAAGCTGAGCTGAGAAAAGTATAGAGTGATGGGACAGAGCAAGACCAGATGACCTGGAAGAAAAACTAACTGTCATCATTCTAATTAATTCCTTCACTAAAACCTTGATAGATTGTTAATACACACACACATATTTTACATGTTTGCTCTTCAAAGCACCGTAAAACAAGGCAGATATTTTGCTACAGAAATAAATGACATGCCACAGTCAGCTTTGATAATGTAAGCTACATCAACAAAGACATCAGACTGGCCTGTCAGAATACAAATAAACATCACACCTGCTCTCCTAGCTGACCTGATTCTACAAGTGAAGGAGAGTAGGTAACATTTATACTGACTAGGATGGGTATGGCCTGCCCAGGAAGCATTTTAAATCAGCTGTGGGTCTATTGTACATCTTTATGGAGTACTGAGGCAGCTGAACTGGTAATCCATATGTGTGCTGCTACCAGAGGAGTTAAAATTATAAAATAACAAAAAGTCAGTACAAGTGCCTCTGGGAAAAGACAGCGGCAGCTGTGTTATTAAATAAACCTGCTTTCAAATAGACTTTTTATTTAAAACAGTCAAGTGACAACTGAACAGAAAACTGTTATTTTGGGCAGAGATTTTTTTATGTTTAGCACAGATATTTTATTTTAATGTCAACAGCCTTAAAATCAATGGTCAATGACAGCTTCAGCCAACACAGTTATCTTTCTCAGAAAAAACAAAACACACAAAAACTACAACTCAAAGCCAATAAAATGAGTGTAGTCTATTACTGTGAAAAGAGGTTTCTGAAAAGCACTGGTTTATGTCAACTGCCAATGAAATACAGTGATCCTAAGGAGAGAAATATACCCTAGTGTGGATACTAAAGCATGCTGTAGATGGGAAGGGTTCCTCTTCACTGTTTTATTTACTAATGTAATCAAATAGAAGAGCTCTAATAACAGTAGGAAAATGTAGGTTAAATTCATAAAATACAGTACTTAAGGCTGCAGAAAAAAATCCACCAACTCAAACATAACTAAACAGGATCAGAAAGTAACAGATTTTACAGTGTAGACCATCTAGTGAGATAAACAGCAGCTTAAAAGACTTAATTTATCTTCATATACTTTGACAACGGGAGGGAAATTTCCTCTGTTTTCAATAACTACAAGTCAATAGAGCAGAACAAGGAGAAATTAAATTTACAAAAAAAAAATCATCTCCACATTACTGACATGATAGCATCAACAGGTCGCTCCAGTTTGGGAGAGGTGCAGCCTAAAATCTCCCCAGGGGACAATGGACGGCACTGTGGTACAATGATATCAAAGTCAGGGCGTAGTTCTTTACTAGAGGCCTAAAAGATATATAAAAAAAAAAAGTTATAAAAATAAATAAATAAATAAAATATTTATATCCAAAATAAAGAAAAGTGAATTCAAGTAGGAGAAAAATTAATTACTATTAAAAACCTAGGTAGTACAGTGGCTGCTTCATAGATCCAGGGCTTGTGATTTGAATCCTAAACATAGTTACTGTCTTTGTGGAATCTGCAAATCTGTTTTCTTCAGGGTACACCAGTTTGTCTTTTTTACATTCCAGAGAGATGTTTGTTAAGTTAAAAGCTATTTCTAAATTGGTCTTATGTGTATGAGTGGACCCTATGATGGACTGGTACCCTATTCAGGTTTGTTTCCGGCCTTATGTTCACTGTTGCCAGGATAGGGACCAACATTCAGGCATCTTAAGTTGGATTAAATTGTTTTCAGAATATTATGTATACCTAATTAAAAAAGCATGTGATGGAAAAGGACAAGAAAGTAGGTTACTGTGGGTTAAAACATACAAGTAAAAAAGAGACAGATATTAAAAGAAAGATAACAGACAAAGGTGAAAGATTAATGGGAAAAATAAAAAGAGAAAGATGAATACTGAATAAATTACAAAGGAATAATAAGAAAGAAAATGGGAGAGCGGTGACAGTGGAGTAAAAAGATGCAAATCTGTGTGTGTTCTTGAGTAAGCCCTGCAATAGACTGCAGTTCTTCTGAATTCAATCTTGGTGTGGAAGATTAAAGCTTTCTGTGACCATGAATTGGATGAGCTGGATAATCATTGTGAAGAATAAGAGTCTTACTGGAGTTAAAAGAATTGATTCAAAGCAATAACAAGGAGGTACCAAAGAATAAAATTTAAAAACAGAGTGACAACTAAGAGCAGAAAAATAAGAAACAGAAATTACAGAATGATGCATACGTATAGCATCAGATCCGTGGAAGAAGAGAAGCAATAAAGTAAGAAATAGGAGAAGCATAAAAACTGAGGCATGTAAAGGAGGGGAAACAAAGAGATAAAATGAGAAGTATACAGATACAGTGGAACCTCGGTTCACGACCATAATTCGTTCCAAAACTCTGGTTGTGAACCGAAGCAATTTCCCCCATAGGATTGTATGTAAATACAATTAATCCGTTCCAGACCATACAAACTGTATGTAAATATATATTTTTTTTTTAGTTTTTATGCACAAATATAGATAATTAAACCATAGAATGCACAGCGTAATAGTAAACTAAGTGTAAAAACATTGAATAACACTGAGAAAACCTTGAACAACAGAGAAAACTAACACTGCAATAGTTTGCGCTATAGCGCTACCAACCGCTGGCTAAAAACACTTTTTTTTTTTAATGAGTTTTAAGCACAGGGAAAAAAAATGAACATTTGAAAAAATCCGTAATTTAATAAACCACCAAGAAAAGTAACATCGCAACAATGCATGCTACGAACTGATCGCTGTAAACAAAAGTGAAAACAAAATCAAGCCCAGTGCATTCTTTAACTGCCTTCCTACCTTATGCGTTCAGCTCTCTCTCTCACGCTGCCTGTGTGTGTGTGTCTGTCTCTCTCTCACGCTGCCTGTGTGTGTGCGTCTGTCTCTCTCTAGCGCTGCCTGTGTGTGTGCATGTCTCTCTCTCGCGCTGCCTGTGTGTGTGTGTCTGTCTCTCTCTCGCGCTGCCTGTGTGTGTGTGTGTCTGTCTCTCTCTCGCGCTGCCTGTGTGTGTGTCGCACTGTCTCGCTCTCTCTCTCTTGCTCGCTGCACAGGAAATGCACAGGGAGAGACTGAACATGTACAAACCGAAAGGGAAACTGGCTTGTTTGTATACCGAGTGTGTGGTCGTGAACCGAGGCAAAAGTTTGGCGAACTTTTTGGTCGTAATCCGATGTGTATGTGTACCGAGACGTTCGTGAACCGAGGTTCCACTGTAGTTGTGCAAAATGTGTTTTGGGGAAAGAAATGCCCAGCACATGAACCAGAATGTCTTGCATTATCAGTTTTTCAGGTAGTACAGTAAGTGCCAAAGAATGGGCCTTGACATTTTTGTAGATTGCAAAGTACACACAGTTTATTCTAGTGTCTATTGGATACTATTTTGATGAAAACTTTGACATAAACTTGATGACAATATCATGCTACACCAGTGTCAAGTGGGAAATCTTCCACACTGCTTTCTGTACCATGGCATCATAAAGCTTTGTCAGCACTGCTCATTACAAGCTGAATAAAGGACTAATTTAATAGTGAAGATTCCAATTCCATTTTAATCCTCTTACAGAAGGTGAGTTTCAGTTTATAAATATTTAATGAAATATTATACAGTTTTAAAAAAAAAATTTTAACAGTGAGGCATAATGTTTTGGCATTAATTGGATTGTCATGTGTATAGTTTCTGGAGTTTAATGGATGGTTACATAAAATTATATGTACTGTTGTTCAGAGCAACAGGGTATCTCAGATTGAAGAAATGGATGCCCAACCTGCTTAATCCAATTCAGAACCATAGTTTTCACTTTCTTTAGTAACACTTGGTACAATGCAGGGAAAAGCCTTGGGCAGCACTAGTCCATCACAGGACTCACTCATGTACATACCCAACAAAAGAACCAATTTTGAATTGGCAATAACAAAATAGAAAAATGGTGACCTATTTTTCCTAAAAATCAGAAAATTCAGTTTACTTTATAAGGAACAGTTCAGTTTTTTTAGGAGGTATTTACCACAATGTCCACAATTAACTGAACCTTTGCTAACTTTTTATACATTTCAGTGTCCATTAATACTTCATATTAATTTTTTATTTTCTCTGCACTTTAAATTGTACCTATTATGATTAAAATGAATTGCTGTATGTCTTGTTTGTAATATATGCATTGCAGTGAAACCTTGATGTTAATAAAATAATGTAAAATATAAATGATAAAACAAATACATTCTGCTTCACTAAGAAAGAGAAGCAGGTGCTGTTAGTGACTGCCTTAATCAGAAAAGATTTGAAAGGTAGAAAAAGTCAATTTAACAAGGTTTCTGATAGCAGCCAAATGTGAGCAGCGGCCTGAATAGTACAAATATCTGCCAGCAGAACTGTTCAATCCAGTTTTGCCAGCTGAGGCTTTGCATGACAACAGGCAGAACTCAGATTTAGCACCATTTGGTTTAAGCAAAACTAAAGTCACAGAGAACTTACAATCACAAACAGAGGAAACATCTATGGATGGAAGTAGACAGAAACAATAAACCTTTTGATGATTTGAGTAACACCTATCTTTGTAACTGAAGGAAGGAAATAAATGCGGATTAATTTTTGGGGTGTGTGTGTGTGAATGTCTATGTACAGTTGGAATCCCGTTGTAATGAAACTCATGGGACCATAAAAATATTTTGTTATAACAGAAATTTTGAATTTGGAGAAAAATATGTATGCTGTTGTGACAAGGACAGCTCCATAGCACACCTCAGTATGTGCGTCTTGGGAACTGCACGTCTGACATTGTGGTCAGCAACACAGGAGCGCCGCAGGGGACTGTACTTTCTCCGGTCCTGTTCAGCCTATATACATCGGACTTCCAATACAACCCAGAGTCCTGCCACCTGCAAAAGTTCGCTGATGACACTGCTATCGTGGGCTGCATCAGGAGTAGGCAGGAGGAGGAGTATAGGGACCTAATCAATGACTTTGTTAAATGGTGCGACTCAAACCACCTACACCTGAACACCAGCAAAACCAAGGAGCTGGTGGTGGATTTTAGGAGGCCCAGACCTCTCATGGACCCCGTGATCATCAGAGGTGACTGTGTGCAGATGGTGCAGACCTATAAATACTTGGAGTGCAGCTGGATGATAAATTAGACTGGACTGCCAATACTCATGCTCTGTGTAAGAAAGGACAGAGCTGGTTATACTTCCTTAGAAAGCTGGCGTCCTTCAACATCTGCAATAAGATGCTGCAGATGTTCTATCAGACGGTTGTGGCGAGCGCCCTCTTCTACGCGGTGGTGTGCTGGGGAGGCAGCATTAAGAAGAAAGACGCCTCACGCCTGGACAAACTGGTGAGGAACGCAGGCTCTATTGTTGGCATGGAGCTGGGCAGTTTGACATCTGTGGCAGAGCGACGGGCGCTAAGCAGGCTCCTATCAATTATGGAGAATCCACTGCATCCACTAATCAGTGTCATCTCCAGACAGAAGAGCAGCTTCAGCGACAGACTGCTGTCAATATCCTGCTCCACTGACAGACTGAGAAGATCGTTCCTCCCCCAAACTATGCGACTCTTCAATTCCACCCGGGGTGGGGGGATTAAACATTAAACAAAGTTATTGCCTGTTTTTACCTGCATTATTATCAATCTTTAATTTAATATTGTTTTTTGTATCAGTATGGTGCTGCTGGAGTATGTGAATTTCCCCTTGGGATTAATAAAGTATCTATCTCTTCAATTCCACCCGGGGTGGGGGGATTAAACATTAAACAAAGTTATTGCCTGTTTTTACCTGCATTATTATCAATCTTTAATTTAATATTGTTTTTTGTATCAGTATGGTGCTGCTGGAGTATGTGAATTTCCCCTTGGGATTAATAAAGTATCTATCTCTTCAATTCCACCCGGGGTGGGGGGATTAAACATTAAACAAAGTTATTGCCTGTTTTTACCTGCATTATTATCAATCTTTAATTTAATATTGTTTTTTGTATCAGTATGGTGCTGCTGGAGTATGTGAATTTCCCCTTGGGATTAATAAAGTATCTATCTATCTATCTATCTATCTATCTATCTATCTATCTATCTATCTATCTATCTATCTATCTATCTATCTATCTATCTATCTATCTATCTAGATTCTCTGCTGTGTCTGGTAAACAGTAAACCGAGGGCATAGTAATTGGTTGTCCTCTGCAGGATCAAGCTTACCATATAAAGTGTTTGTCGCACACTGTTGAGAACATTTAAAAACTTGCTTTGACCTGCTATTCCTCCTACTTTCCTGATTCCTCATCTCTAGATTATGTCTGCCACAGCAGTGATTCCGAGCTGCTGGTGTTCTTCTAATTTGAAGATGGGAGCAAAAGCAGGATGCTCGGCCATGTAACAGTTCCTATTTTGAATTAAGTCTTGAATTTATTTGAAAATGAGATGTTAGATGTAACCTTTGTTTAATAGAAATACAGGTAAGAAAATGCAGAATAAAAACAAGATGTGAGATGTAACTTACTTCATAGAAATACAGGTATAAGAATACAGAATGAAAATGAGACATTAGATGTAACTTTTTTAAACAGAAATACAGGTATGAAAATACCAAATGAAAATTAAATGTTAGATGAAGATAAAGGTGTTATTCTTAATGCTTTCACCATGTCATTTTTCTTCATTCTGGAATCAACATTTTCCATGATTGTTAATTTTTCTTTCAGCATAAACTGATTCCATTCCCCAATTTTTTTGTTTATCTCAAAGAAAACTTTGAGAACTGCTATGAAACTCGAACAGTACAGTATTTGCACACTACACAACTACACATATGGACGCTAGGTGGAGCACTAACTCAGAATACTGCTATGTGTGTGATGTTATACCTACAACTCTTGCTGAGCCTCGTCAAGACTGCCCGAGACCAGAAATTTCACAATAGGCTGTCTCTTTCTTTTAGATAGCTTGTTGCAGGTTCTTGAGACTCAATGTGGAAAATGTGGGCGTGGCATTAAGAATGTTTTGCATTTCATTTTTATCTTTGGTGGCCATTTTTGGTCAAATAAATGTTCATTATACTGAAATTTACATTTTGTTAAAATTAAATTCTTTTTAACATGATGTTGTATGAATGTTTGTTGGGGCTAACAAAAAGTATTTGTTTTTCTGACAATTTTGTTGCTTCAGTATAACGGGATTTGACCTGTATATATTCTGTATATACTATACTGGTCAAAAGTTTTAGAACAGTGTTTCCCAAACTTGGTCCTGGGGACTCCCTGTGGCTGCAGGTTTTTGTTCCAACCAGCTTCTGTTTTTAATTAAACTCCTGAGCTAATTAAGTGAACTGATATTTCCCAAGTTCTGTGTTTAGGGAACAATATAGAAATTAGAAAACTAAGTTTCCTAAAAAAAAAAAAAATATTAAAATGTACCAAGCAGTTATATAGGAATAATGTATTTTTTTTTCTTTTTAATAGTATTTTCATCTTGATTTTCATTCTACTTTTCAAGGTGTTCTAATTGTTTAATTAATCTATTATTTACTAATTAGTGGGTCTGACTCTAAAGTAGTTGCAGCCTTCGATTATTCAGTGTTGTTTGCCTGGCTGTCTGATCTGCTTGTTTTAAATTGTCATTATTAAGATACAACGAAGGGGGAAAAACTGCACAGAGAAAGGGCAAAGTATAATGAAATCAACAAAAGAGAGTTAAGCATTTAAAAGCAGAAATATTTATAAATGTCTTATAAATGTAAAAATCAAGCTGCTATTCTTTTCTAATGTCGAATAAAAGAAAAAAAACCCCCAGCTAATTAAACGAGCTCAGTGTTATCAGGTGTTGTCACTGATTAGGAATGTGATTGGAACAAAAACCTGCAGCCACAGGGAGTCCCCAGGACCGAGTTTGGGAAACACTGTTTTAGAACACCTCAGCTTTTCCAGTTTTTATTAAAATTTAATCAGTTGAAATTCAAATAATGACCTAAAATGCTGAAAAGGTAAGTGTAAACTGTTAGCGCTATAAATTTAAAACTGAAAAAAAAAAGAAATGCCAGAATATTACAAATATTCTTCACGGAACAATTAATATTTTAAAACCTACAGAAGTTCTGCAGCAACTAAAGTAAATTAAGCCTTGCAAGTTTAAGCAAAGAATTTTCACAGATGTCCCAACTGTTGATTACTTAAAAACCCTCTGTCTCTCTTAACACTAGAATTCCTGAAGCTTACAAAAAACTCGTAATCCCAGCCCACCTTAAATTCCTTTGCACCTCTCCATTCATTGTCTTTAGGTTTGCAAATGTGTTGATCAGCACAAGCAGCCTGCTGTCCCATCCCCCCACCGCCACAGAAAGGGCAAAAAGCTCTCCCAGCTCAAGCCTTGCTTATCTGGGAGTGAGGTGCCTGGAGCTGTATAGAGTAAATAATACAGTGGTCTGAAAAACTATTTGCCCCCTTCCTGATTTCTTATTCTTTTGCATGTTTGTCACACAAAATGTTTCTGATCATCAAACACATTTAACCATTAGTCAAATATAACACAGGTAAACACAAAATGCAGTTTGTAAATGGTGGTTTTTATTATTTAGGGAGAAAAAAAAATCCAAACCTACATGGCCCTGTGTGAAAAAGTAATTGCCCCCTGAACCTAATAACTGGTTGGGCCACCCTTAGCAGCAATAACTGCAATCAAGCGTTTGCGATAACTTGCAATGAGTCTTTTACAGCGCTCTGGAGGAATTTTGGCCCACTCATCTTTGCAAAATTGTTGTAATTCAGCTTTATTTGAGGGTTTTCTAGCATGAACCGCCTTTTTAAGGTCATGCCATAGCATCTCAATTGGATTTAGGTCAGGACTTTGACTAGGCCACTCCAAAGTCTTCATTTTGTTTTTCTTCAGCCATTCAGAGGTGGATTTGCTGGTGTGTTTTGGGTCATTGTCCTGTTGCAGCACCCAAGATCGCTTCAGCTTGAGTTGACGAACAGATGACCGGACATTCTCCTTCAGGATTTTTTGGTAGACAGTAGAATTCATGGTTCCATCTATCACAGCAAGCCTTCCAGGTCCTGAAGCAGCAAAACAACCCCAGACCATCACACTACCACCACCATATTTTACTGTTGGTATGATGTTCTTTTTCTGAAATGCTGTGTTCCTTTTACGCCAGATGTAACGGGACATTTGCCTTCCAAAAAGTTCAACTTTTGACTCAGTCCACAAGGTATTTTCCCAAAAGTCTTGGCAATCATTGAGATGTTTCTTAGCAAAATTGAGACGAGCCCTAATGTGGTTTGCGTCTTGGAAATCTGCCATGCAGGCCGTTTTTGCCCAGTCTCTTTCTTATGGTGGAGTCGAGAACACTGACCTTAATTGAGGCAAGTGAGGCCTGCAGTTCTTTAGACGTTGTCCTGGGGTCTTTTGTGACCTCTCGGATGAGTCGTCTCTGCGCTCTTGGGGTAATTTTGGTCGGCCGGCCACTCCTGGGAAGGTTCACCACTGTTCCATGTTTTTGCCATTTGTGGATAATGGCTCTCACTGTGGTTCGCTGGAGTCCCAAAGCTTTAGAAATGGCTTTATAACCTTTACCAGACTGATAGATCTCAATTACTTCTGTTCTTATTTGTTCCTGAATTTCTTTGGATCTTGGCATGATGTCTAGCTTTTGAGGTGCTTTTGGTCTACTTCTCTGTGTCAGGCAGCTCCTATTTAAGTGATTTCTTGATTGAAACAGGTGTGGCAGTAATCAGGCCTGGGGGTGGCTACGGAAATTGAACTCAGGTGTGATACACCACAGTTAGGTTATTTTTTAACAAGGGGGCAATTACTTTTTCACACAGGGCCATGTAGGTTTGGATTTTTTTTCTCCCTAAATAATAAACACCATCATTTAAAAACTGCATTTTGTGTTTACTTGTGTTATATTTGACTAATGGTTAAATGTGTTTGATGATCAGAAACATTTTGTGTGACAAACATGCAAAAGAATAAGAAATCAGGAAGGGGGCAAATAGTTTTTCACACCACTGTATATCGTTATTTGGAACACATGCATTTCATGTGTGTTCCATGTGTACAAAGATCTATGTAAGTCTAGGATGACAGGAAATGCAAGAAATGTTGAACACATAACTAAAAGACAAACTTTTTACATGTTTTAGTACTAACGACAAAATTTTGAAATGAAGTGTATAATGTGTGAAGACTGAAGTCCAAATATCAAATAAGCACTTTCACAAAAGGTACAAGTATAACAAAACAAGTACGCTTTTACTCAAGAACTAGCTGTGTAAGTCCTTGCTGTAAAAAGCCCTGGGTCCTAGAAACTATTGAAATCGTTAAAAAAAAAAATTGAAATGTGGAGATGTCAGATAATTGAAAGGAACTACTCTGGGAATCTCTCTCCTAGGAGGATTCGTTTTGCCGATGTGCTCGTATCGCTTGTGAATTAGCGGTGGGAGGAAAAGTTAAAGGGATACCATTTTGCCGATGTTTGTGGCTAAGCGACTTTGTCTTTCTTCTGAGTTTTCGTTTTGCTGACGTGCTGGCCTTGCTTGTGTTAGTGGCTAAGCGAGTTTTGTTTCCTCGAAGGCAGAGCCCTTACCCCGACTCCACCTCTCAGTTCTGGGTCGGACAGACACACACACTTCCATGCATAGATGTTTATATATAAGATTTAACTGAAGAAAAAGAAATCGGGTTAGTGTACTTCGTTGACATGACTGCTTTGGTAGTGCAGCGGTAATAACTACTGACTCATAATTAACAGGTCGTGGGTTTGATCCTGGCCGCTTCCCAAAATAAACGTTTTGAGTAGTGAGCTGCTCTTATTGTTACCATTATACAATAAAAACATACATTTGATTCGAGTCTGTAACAGCCAATGTAAACGTATGGTACTTGTAAATGTTAGCGTTTTTTTTTTTTTATTCAGTTTTATTCTTTCAGTTGTGTTCATGCTCACCCTGATCTGATACTGCTGTTTTCAAAAAAAGATGTCTATAACAGAGGTGAACTCAGATGAGGATGAGGGTTCTACATCGGTTGAAAGAGAACAGAAGCCCTCCCCACAAGAAACGTCCACTCATATATAAGAACAATGCAGCTGCACCAGGCGTAAAGGCGAAAGATGGCACTATTTGGATGCAGCAAAAGGTTGGGCGTCATCCTGCCAGTCAGTCTACAGCACAACTGTACTGTGCAAAGTTATGTTTGTGATTATGTTTTGTGATGGTCTTTATATATAAAAAAACATTTGGTTCCTCAGTATGTGACACCAACTGTCAAACATGGAGGAGGAAGTGTGATGGTCTGGGGTTCTTTTGCTGGAGGCAGAGTTGGTGACTTGCACAGAGTGACTGGCATTCTGAATCAAAAGTGTTACCACAGTTTGGCTGTTTTGTCAGCAACAGTGGTTACTTTGATGAATCAAAAATTTGAATAAAATTTTGGTCAGGACTGCATGTGAGACACACACATACACAGAAAACCTTAATCACTGTTGTCTCTATGGTTAGATAAGTGCAAGAAACCTACATAGTTAAGAGATAATAATTAAGTACTGCCGAGCAGATGAACTTCAGCTTGGTTATCCACCACCTCAAGTAATTTAACTGAAAAGAGGCGATTAGAAAGAGTCCTGATGTTTAATTCTGCAAGAGCAATTTGTCAGGTTTATTTTAAATCGTTGAATCAGAGGTCATTTTAAGATGACAAGAATATACATACAGTACAATTTACACAGGAATAAAATCAACAAGCTGCTTAGGTTTGCAGATGAAACCAAACTAGATGGAAGGGGAGATAATGTAGAATCAGCTAATCTGGCGCAGAGGGACTAAGACAGCATACAGGCTCGGGCAGATGAAATTTAATTTACATTTTTAAATAAAAAATTATTATTAAATTTTAAAAAGTTTTTCTTCCAGCAAAGAATGACAGACACATGGAATAAATTACCAAATAGTGTGGTGCAGAGTAGGTGTTTAGAGACCTTCAAACTTTGACTGGATATTATTTTGGACAATCAAGGTGACTAGGATGGATAACCTTTTTGGGTTTAATGACCTGTTCTCATCAAAATTGCTCTAATGTTCTAAATTTTCGTGAAAAGAAAATGTTCAAACAAAGTGAGATTCTCTTAACATAATATGTTAAAGTAATAGAAGAATACTCTTTAACATGCAGGTTTATCTGAGGAGTGACAAACTGATTTATTTGTGGCCCACAAACTGACAGGATAGCATAAGTGGCAAAGCTAAACTAATCAATGTATAATTAAGATGTTCTCAGCTATAATAGTTTGAAATTGTTCATTTTCATCCTGATGTTCTTGAGCTAGGAAACTAAATTCTAAATAGATAAGGATATCTTTTGTAATTATGTAACCCAGCCACAGGGGATGCACAAACCAGTGTGTTTCTTCGTGCCGGTCCCAAGCCCGGATAAGTGGGGAGGGTTACGTCAGGAAGGGCATCCGGTGTAAAATTTTGCCAAATCAATATGCGGACAATAATACAAATTACCATACCGGATCGGTCGAGCCCCGGGTTAACAACAACCGCCACCAGTACTGTTAGTCAACAGGGTGTTGGCGGAAATTGGGCTACTGGAGGAGGAGAAGAGGGGGGAGATGTGTCCGGAGGCAGGAGGAGAGGAGGAAGGTAAAGAGAGTGGAACTGAGGGTAGGAACTTTGAATGTTGGCACTATGACTGGTAAGGGGAGAGAGTTAGCAGATATGGAGAGAAGGAAGGTTAATATATTGTGTATGCAAGAGTCTAAATGGAAGGGGATTGGAGGTGGATTCAAATTGTTCTAACATGGTGTGGATATCATGAGAGGAGAAATAGGGTAGGAGTTATTCTGAAGGAACAGTATGTCAAGAGTGTTTTTGAGGTGAAAAGAGTGTCAGGGAGAGTAATGATTATGAAGCTGGAAATTGGAGGTGTGATGATGAATGTTGTTAATGCATGTGCACCACAGGCTGGGTGTGCAATGGGCAAGAAAGAAGATTTTTGGAGTGAGTTGGATGAAGTGATGAACAGTGTACCCAAGGGACAGAAAGTGGTGATTGGAACGGATTTCAATGGGCATATTGGTGAAGGAAACAGTGGAGACGAGGAGGTGATGGGTAGGTATGGTGTCAAGGAGAGGAATGAAGAAGGTCAGAGGATAGTGGATTTTGCCAAAAGGATGGACATGGCTGTGGTGAATACGTATTTTAAGAAGAGGGAGGAACATAGGGTTATGTACAAGAGTGGAGGAAGATGCACACAGGTAGATTACATCCTATGCAGAAGAGTTGATCTGAAGGAGACTGAAGACTGCAAAGTGGTAGCAGGGGAAAGTGTAGTTAAGCAGCATAGGATGGTGGTCTGTAGGATGACGTTGGAGATGAAGAAGAGGAAGAGAGTGAAGGCAGAGCCAAGGATCAAATGGTGGTAGTTGATAAAGGAAGACTGCAAGGTTGAGTTTAGGGGGAAGGTGAGACAGGCACTGGGTGGCAGTGAAGAGTTACCAGACAGCAGGGAAACTACAGCAGATGTAGTAAGGGTGACAGCAAGAAGGGTGCTTGGCGTGACATCTGGAAAGAGGAAGGAGGAAAGGAAACCGGGTGGTGGAATGAGGAAATACAGGAGAGTATACAGAGGAAGAGGATGGCAAAGAAGAAGTGGGATAGTCAGACAGATGCAGAAAGTAGACAAGAGTACAAGGATATAAGGCGCAAGGTGAAGATAGAGGTGGCGAAGGCTAAAGAAAAAGTGAATGATGAGTTGTATGAGAGGTTGGACACTAAGGAGGGAGATAAGGACCTGTACCGATTGGTTGGACAGAAGGGATCGAGCTGGGAAAGATGTGCAGCATGTTAGTGTGATAAAGGATAAAGATGGAAATGTACTCACAAGCAAGGACAGTGTGTTGAGCAGATGGAAAGAGTACTTTGAGAGGCTGATGAATGAAGAGAACAAGAGAGAGAAAAGGTTGGATGATGTGGAGATAGTGAATCAGGAAGTGCAACGGATTAGCAAGGAGGAAGTGAGGACAGCTATGAAGAGGATGAAAAATGGAAAGGCCGTTGGTCCAGATGACATACCTATGAAAGCATGGAGGTGTTTAGGAGAGATGGCAGTGGAGTTTTTAACCAGATTGTTTAATGGAATCTTAGAAAGTGAGAGGATGCCTGAGGAGTGAAGAAGTGGTGTACTTGTGCCAATATTTAAGAATAAGGGGGATGTGCAGGACTGTAGTAACTACAGGGGGATAAAACTGATGAGCCATGGCATGAAGTTATGGGAAAGAGTAGTGGAAGCTAGGTAAAGAAGTGAGGTAATGATTAGTGAGCAGCAGTATGGTTTCATGCCAAGAAAGAGCACCACAGATGCAATGTTAGCTCTGAGGGTGTTGATGGAGAAGTTTAGAGAAGGCCAGAAGGAGTTGCATTGCGTCTTTGTGGACCTGGAAAATGCATATGACAGGGTGCCTCAAGAGGAGCTGTGGTATTGTATGAGGAAGTCGGGAGTGGCAGAGAAGTACGTAAGAGTTGTAGAGGATATGAACAAGGGATGTGTGACAGTGGTGAGGTCTGCGCTAGGAGTGACGGATGCATTCAAGGTGGAGGTGGGATTACATCAGGGATCGGCTCTGAGCCCTTTCTTATTTGCAATGGTGATGGACAGGTTGACAGACGAGATTAGACAGGAGTCCCCGTGGACTATGATGTTTGCTGATGATATTGTGATCTGTAGCGATAGTAGGGAGCAGGTTGAGGAGACCCTGGAGAGGTGGAGATATGCTCTGGAGAGGAGAGGAATGAACGTCAGTAGCAACAAGACACAATACATGAGTGTAAATTAGAGGGAGGTCAGTGGAATGGTGAGGATGCAGGGAGTAGAGTTGGCGAAGGTGGATGAGTTTAAATACTTGAGATCAACAGTACAGAGTAGTGGGGATTGTGGAAGAGAAATGAAAAAGAGAGTGCAGGCAGGGTGGAATGGGTGGAGAAGAGTGTCAGGAGTAATTTGTGACAGACGGGTATCAGCAAGAGTGAAAGGGAAGGTCTACAGGATGGTAGTCGAGACCAGCTATGTTATATGGGTTGGAGACGGTGGCACTGACCAGAAAGCAGGAGACAGAGCTGGAGGTAGCAGAGTTAAAGATGCTAAGATTTGCACTGGGTGTGGCGAGGATGGACAGGATTAGAAATGAGTACATTAGAGGGTCAGCTCAAGTTGGACGGTTGGGAGACAAAGTCAGAGAGGCGAGATTGCGTTGGTTTGGCCATGTGCAGAGGAGAGATGCTGGGTATATTGGGAGAAGGATGCTAAGGATAGAGCTACCAGGGAAGAGGAAAAGACGAAGGCCTAAGCGAAGGTTTATGGATGTGGTGAGAGAGGACATGCAGGTGATGGGTGTAACAGAACAAGATGCAGAGGACAGAAAGATATGGAAGAAGATGATCCGCTGTGGCAACCCCTAACGGGAGCAATCGAAAGAAAAAGAAGATCTTTTGTAATTATGTAACTTTAGTAAACCATATATTTGTTAAACATTTTAAGTAAAACATAAAAGAAGCAAAGTAGATTTGAAACACAACCTTCATGGAAGATGGCTAATAAGGCTAACGCTTAGTGAATTACCTGTAATGCAGCAACAAACTGAATGGTGCTGACAAGAGCCAGACTAGAACCAGGAGAGAAGTTGAATCGCAATGTTTCAATGAAGTGGGCTGTATCAATCTGAATATCCACGAAGACATATAGCATTTTTATTCCAACCGTTGCATCTATAGGCACTGAAAAAACAGAACAGGTTACAAAATAAGACATACACTCCAGGCAAGAGAATTACACAAAACAGTGATATGATACCAAGTAGAGTGGTTGTACTGTAGACGTGGAAAACGTTCTGCATTTTAAATGTTTGAATTGCAGCAGCACGGACTAAACATGTTCACAAATCTAGAATTGCCAAAATCTTGTCAAAGCTCCACCAGTGAAAATTCTTATCTTTAGTAAGAATACAATGTCAAAGAGATGAAACCTACTTGAAAAATTAGGGGAACTGTATAATGCTGCATGTCACATTGACCAAAAGAATGGTACAATAGTTCAGAAGATAAATCAACATCACACAGGGTCACATATGAGAGAAAGAATGTACTACAGAACAGGCCGCTGTTCTGAGGGGTGATGAAGTATCATAATAAAAGAGAAGAAAAATCTGAGCTATTCAAGGCTGGCTGATAACCCCAAATTTCTCACCTCCATTTTCTTCATTCTTAAGGCCCCTTAAGTGTGAGATCAGTCCTTCTTATATATAATGCTTATATAATCTATAATATATATACATATAATAATATATACTTAAATAATACTTATTATACAATGTGATATGTGGCCGGCCATTCATCCCGGCCAATACCCCCAGGCCGCCAGGTGGAGCCCTCCCTGCAGCATGGAGGTGCCCCGAATGCCAGCAGGGAATTCTGGACAATGCAGTTTTTATCCCCAACCCTGCTGGATGCCATGGGGGCCGCTAGGGGACGCTGCAGGGAGGAACAAGGATTATTTGCCCTACGCCCCAGAAGTACATTCAAGTCACATGGATGGAGGAATGACGTGCTTCCGGGGTGAAGAAGAAAGGATTTTTATCTGACTTGGAAGTGTTCTTAGTCACGTGGACAGAGAAGGCGAAACACTTCCGGGTCAAGGACTATAAAAAGGACTGTGAGAGACCAGAGCGTGGAGCTGAGCTGGGTGGAAGGGTGGCAACGCGTTTGGGAGTGTGGAGAATTGTGATTAGTGTATTGATTATTGATTTACTATATGAGTATTGTGGAGTGTAGGTGCTTTGTGCACTTTAATATTGTCCAAATAAATAATTATTGGACTTTTACCTGGTGTCTGAAGAGTGGTCAGACTGTTCAAGGGGTCGAGAGGACCTTAAAACTGTCACAACAATCATGGCCGAAATTATTGGCACCCCTGGAATTTTCCCAGAAAATGAACCATTTCTCCCAGAAAAATTGTTGCAATTACAAATATTTAGGTATACACGTTTATTTCCTTTATGTGCATTGGAACAACAGAATAAAACAGAGAAAAAAAGCCAAATCTGACATCATGTCACACAGAACACCAAAAATAAGCCGGATAAAATTATTGGCACCCTTTCAAAATTGTGGGTAAATCATTTTATTTCAAGCATATGATGCTCTTTTGAACTCACCTGTGGCAAAAAACAGGTGCTGGCAATATAGCAATCACACCTGAAGCCAGTTAAAATGGAGAAAAGTTGACTCAACCTTTCTGTTGTGTGTCTGAGTGTGCCACACTAAGCATGGAGAACAGAAAGAAGAGAAGAGAATTTCTGAGGACCTGAGAACAAAAATTGTGGAAAAATATCAACAATCTCAAGGTTACAAGTCCATCTCCAGAGATCTTCATGTTCCTTTGTTCACTGTGCACAACATAATCAAGATGCTCACAACACATGGCACTGTAGCTAATCTCCCTGGACGTGGACGGAAGAGAAAAACTGATAAAAGACTGCAACGAAGGATAGTCTGAATGGTGGATAAACAACCCCAATCAACTTCAAAACATATTCAAGCTGTTCTGCAGACTCAGGTTGCAACAGTGTCAGCTCGAACTATCTGTCGACATTTGAACGAAATGAAATGCTATGGCAGGAGAGCCAGGAGGACACCACTGCTGACACAGAAACATAAAAAAGCCAGACTGGAGTTTGCCAAATGTACTTGAGGAAGCCAAAATCCTTCTGGGTGAATGTCTTGTGGACAGATGAGACCAAGGCAGAGCTTTTTGGTAAAGCTCATCATTCTACTGTTTACAGAAAACGGAATGAGGTCTACGAAGAAAAGAACACAGTACCTACAGTCAAACACGCTGGAGGTTCTAAGATGTTTTGGGGATGTTTTGTTGCCTCTGGCACTGGATGCCTTGACTGTGTGCAAGGCATCATGAAATCTGAAGACTACCAAAACATATTGGTGCGCAATATAGGGCCCAGTGTCAGAAAGCTGGGTCTGCGTCAGAGGTCATGGGTGTTCCAGCAGGGCAATGACCCCAAACATACCTCTAAAAACACCCAGAAATGGTTGAAGACAAAGCGCTGGAGAGTTCTGAAGTGGCCAGCAATGAGTCCGGATCTAAATCCGATTGAACACTTATGGAGAGATCTCAAAATTGCTGTTGGGAGAAGGCGCCCTTCAAATCTGGGAGACCTTGAGCAGTTTGCAAAAGAAGACTGGTCGGAAATTCCAGTTGAGAGGTGTAACAAGCTTGTTGATGGTTATAGGAAGCGCTTGATTTCAGTTATTTTTTCCAAAGGGCATGCAACCAAATATTAAGTTGAGAGTGCCAATAATTTTGTCCAGCCCGGTGTTTGAGTTTTGTGTGAAATTATGTCAAATTTGGCTTTTTTTCTGTTTTTTGTGTTGTTCCAATGCACATAAAGGAAATAAACATGTGTATACCAAAACATTTGTAATTGCAACAATTTTCTGAGAGAAATGGTGCATTTTCTGGGAAAATTCCAGGGGTGCCGATAATTTTGTTACTTTAGTAATGAGTTTACTTCTCATGATAAACAAAGATTTTACAAACTAATATTTTTAAAACTTTACATTTAGGTCCCTACATTTTACAGTGACTAACATCTTTATCCTCTTAATTCACCTTTCTCAGCAGCTACTCCATTTATTTTGTACAGTTGTTCCTTGTTCAATAAACATTAATTACCATAACAGGGAGCCTCTCTAGGGTTGGCTCCTGCATTTTATCTGAAATAAACACCGACTCACAGTGACCATCAACTGAATAAGTGGGTAAAAAAAATCGGACAGATGGGTATTCCCTTTGATATATTCTTTAAGCATTGTTACATCCTATATTTCTACTGCGATGTTGTCTGAAATCCAATTCAGTTCATTTTTACATACATCAAGGAAATAATGTATTACCAAGATACTCAAACAGTAAACCAGAAACAAACCCCGATGAGTAAATATAAAGCAAACTATGCCAATATACAATGGAGGAGAGAAAAGAAACACTTGTGTTACTAGTACACCTGGAGGCAATAAGCCTGTGGAAGTATCCACAGTAATTATAATAGGCAATAGTGCTGGGCGGTATGATCAAAATTCTATATCACGGTATTTTTCAAGATTGTACCGGTTTCACGGTATTCGACGGTATTTTGTTCCCATGCATGAGTTAATCACATTTTCCACTGCAATTACTGCAGTAGACTGGCTAAGAATAACCTATTCCACTGTTATGAGAATTGTACATTGTACAAAGAAACATTTTAATGTGCACACAAGTATTAATTCAGGTTTGCATGGCTCCATAAAGTGATAGTTTTCAAAGGGGGGGGGGGGCACTAATGAAGAGAAGGAATCACACTGCATGACAGTTGCTGTCAAAATATAGAACCTTTTTATTGAACAAATTTTGCAAACCGCTTAAACTAAAACTTTGACAACAAATTGTCAACCATCCAAAGAGGCATTTAGTTGTATTGCACTGAACATGTCTTAGAAAAGGAATAAATGGCAAATATTTTTTGTAAACCAACTACACTTTGTTAATGTTAACAATCTCTGTCCACTGACATGTTAAAGTGACTTTTTAAACAACTTTACCATCATTAAACTGCATAATATATAAACTAATAAATAATAACAATAAAATAAATAATAGTGCAACTTCCAGTAATAATACTATTACATCAAAACTTCAAGCCCAGGTACATTACACAGTATTCACCAAACTAAAATAAAACAAGTGCAAGTTGGAGATGACATCTTTACCAACTGAACCATCTTTAAGGCAAATTGCATTAATATAGACCTTGCTTCAAGCTAAGATATATATAATAAATAATAAAACTGCAACTTGCATTTATAATACTATTTGTTGTTTAGTGGGTCAAAAAAAAAAAAAACAAAAAAAAAAGGTCCGTTTTTTAAATCCAGTTCGCCGTGTCTGTCTTCGTGGGCGCGATTGCTCGACCGCAGGGAGTTGATGAGGTGATTGGGGCGAGTCGCATCTGATCATTCTCAATTGCTTCGTCGGCTTTGTGTGGCGTGTGAATAAGGCGCTGAGCCCATGGACGGAGACGTATATTTATGGGCCGGCAGGATGGGGGAAGGAAAAAAGAAAAGATAGAACACAAGGAGGTTAAAGAAGGGAAAAGGCAGTCATGGGAGACGATCCAGACACCAGGAAGGAGAAGGCAGCACGAGCTGGGGCTCTGTGAGGGAGTGCAGGCTTAGGCGATCTAGGGGCTGGTTCACCCCACTGAGTAAGCGTGTGGAGTGGGGCGAGCGAAATGTAAGACCTCCAAATGGACCTGAGGAGTAACGGAGTGAGCACGAAGGAAGACGGGAGGTGTGCCGACCTCGGACGGTCCGGCTGCGCAGTGTGGCGGCAGCCAAAACAGGGGTTGGCAGAGAGCAGTTCGTGCTGCAAAGGCTCCGTCAGCAACGCCAGTGAAGGGTGAGCCGTGGAGACAGAAGGTGGTGTGCAGCGATCGGGCGAGGAGAGAGACTGCATTTTAACGGATATATCTATTATGGATTTTATCCCCACATTTCACTGGCTTTATGGATTTGCTATTTATTTGGGTACTGTATTTTTCTGAACACTGTCCAACGGACACTTTTGGTTTTACTTTGACTGTTTTTAACAAAAGCACTTGAGCACTTTCCAACATCCCCTGGCTTCAATGAGATTTCTCAGTTCATAACTATCGACGGTATTGGTTCAACAGACTCCCATGTGGGAAGAGGGAGTCTGTAGGGGACCAGCACCGTCACAGTATTACACAGTAACCAGATACATTACACAGTATTGAGAAAAAAAATAAAATAAAACAAGTACAACTTGGCTTGCAGTATTATCCAGTAGTATAGAAACAGTATTCATACATTTGAACATAATGCTCCACATCCGACCTTTTAAAATCAAAGTATCTACAGATAACAGACACAGCACCTTTTTTCGTCAAAAGTTCTTCTGTGTTATCATATTCAACTTTATCGTCTGCTACAGCTTCAGTTTCAGAATGTTCCCTGTCCATTTTCACCGCTCAATACCTCCACTAACACATGTACTCTGTTGGATGCGTATTTTGCGGTGCACCAGTGAAAAAGGTCCCCCTTAAACAGTTTCCCGCTGCGCCACGTTCCGAATGTTATTTAGGCTATTTAAACCGGTGTTCCGGTATAAGAAAAATCCATATCATAACAAAAATAAAAAACGGTTTTTGGCATGAACCGGTATACCGCCCAGCACTAATAGGCAAAGTCAGTTTTGGTGATGTAGCTACATCATGGGCAACCTTTCCCTTCTGTGTATTTTACATTATCATAAACACAACCTGAAATCAAGAAAATCATAAAAAGAAATAAAACAGGGAGGTTCTCATCAGTAATCATTGAATACAAGGTGGCCAGTGAATCCAAATTATCTCAAATGACAGATTGGGTATCTGAACAAAGCAGCAATGTTGCCACAATATGATACAGAGAAAAAAAGAGAATACAGAGTTTAGTAACATTCCATAATGATCTCTAAGCTTTTTTTTTGAGCAAATAACATAGTTGTAATAAGAGCAGCCTAACTTGGGTAATCTTGACTAAAGTAATGAGTGTTCAGCCTATATTTAAATGCTGAAACCAAAGTGTCATCCCTTAAACTAACAGACAGATCACCTCCACTGTCTTGGGGTTGTGCAGCTAAATGGTTGACCTTCCACAGAAGCTGCATTTAATCAGTGTAAAAGCAGCATCCTATGATTGAAAGGTACAATACATAAAGGGCCCAAATCGTTTAAATCTTTGCATGTTAAAAGAAGTATTTTGGAATCAGCTTTATACTTAACTGGAAGGGAATGGAGAAACTTAAGAACATGAGTTATATGGTTGTATGCTCTATTCTGGTAACGATTATTAAAGCATATATTCTCTTTCATGCTTTATTGTCCTGCTTGTAAGAGCCAATTTTAGAAAGTTAAAGTTTTAAGTTAAACTTGTATTAATGTTTGCTTAATTTGAATAGAATATAATTTCTTCCATAGTCATAGACAATGGTATAGTCTGGTATAGTTAGTAAGAGATAGAACCTTCTTGCTATAACTGAGAAACAGTGTGATAACCAGCAAGCCCGCGATTCTCGAAAGAATTGCAAATCCAGGAATGGCAATCACCTTATGGAGGGTGGGCGCGTCCTGGGAAATGTCATTTAATTAAATAAACATTATTTGTACTAAAGCGGTTTCGTTTTGGAGCTGTGACTCATGTGGTTGTGGTGTTTCAGAAGCGCGTTGTAGGCGCCTTGTTTCCATCAGGACGTAAATGCATGACAATATCGCGGTGAAACGGAGGCTCACCGTCATCACTTTGAAACACAATTGCCATTTCATTAACGATGGGAACATTGTATCATCTCGGATCCTGTTCTTTGTCCTTTATTAGCACTAAGGCAATTGTAGTTGGTGCCACACTGTCCGCCTCTGCATTTGTATTAGCACTAAGGCAATTGTAGTTGTTGCCACACCGTCCGCCTCTGCTTTTGTATTGGCTTCTCTTTCAACCTCATGTAGCATTTGTATAGAGTTTGCTAATGGGTGATTGTTTATGACTTCAGCTACGTTTCTCATTATTAGCTCTGTGGTTGATATACTGCGTCATCTAGATGTAACACGCACATTTGCGGTGGTGATTTGGCTCAGGGTGCACTGTTCTAATCAGATGCAATATTTGTCAACACACGCGAAAGCAGTATGGGCCATTCCTAGGGGGAAGCCGGTGCATGATGAAATATCATGGAGGGTGGGTGCGTCCTGGGACAGTTCATTTCAACGCGCTTCTGTTATTGTTTTTCTTCATGCAGTCTTGTTTTTGTTTTTTTATGGCTGTGTCGTCGTATATGCGGTGGTGTGGCCGGTCGCGTCCGGGCGGCTGTACAACCTGGCGTGCACGCTTCACCTCAGGTTTAGTTCACAGGTCATAGGCATGGTAAAGTCTCCATTTAACTCAATAACCCCATTTGAACTAAAGCGGTTTCTTTGTGTGGGCGCCTTCGTTCATTGTTTTTAGCCGCCGCGTTTGACTCGGCGGTGGATTCGCGTTAGCTATAAGTCGTTTACTGTTAGGAATTATAATCGCACTTACGTTTAATACGGAGCGTTCGTTTATTGTTTTTTCCATCTGGTGTCGTATCTGTGTTTTCTGTGGCTGGACTGTTAAAAATGTATTACTGTAATACTGTAATGTGATTCAAATATGCTGTGTAGTCTGGACCTTTGTGGATTCCATACTGTAATACTGTAATGTGATTCAAATATGCTGTGTAGTCTGGACGTCTGGGGATTCCGTACTGTAATACTGTAATGTGATTCACATATGCGCTGAATCATTTCGTTTTTGTTTTCTCCGTGGCTGTGTCGTTAGCTATGGGCTCGGATTTGTATTTCCGTTAGTTGAGCTGTTTCGTTTTTGAGCCGTGTCTCCTTTGCCTGGGAGCTGTTTTGTGCACTTCATTTGTCTAGCGGGTGTGTTTTCTGTGGCTGTGTCGTTAGCTATGGGCGGGCTTGTTGCAGTGGTGATCACACTGGTAGGCGTGTTTTCTGTGGCTGTGTCGTTAGCTATAGGCGGACGCGCGGCAGTGCGCGTGCGCTTCGATGTGCTCTGCGCCCATAACCTTCGGTTAGTAATATGGATTAGTTCAGTTGTGTTTAGAACAGGTCCCAGTACACAGGGACTTAAAAGACCCATTTTCTACTCAGAGATGGGATAAGCATACAGTTTTCTGACCATTTTGAAATGGTTCAGAAATATTAAGCAAATAGTAACGATTTGAGATGCAACAGATTTAAGCTTTGAACAGAACTTTACTTAATAAGAATTTTCCTTTTTTTTTATTATTTTAATTTTCTTTTTTGTGTGAACTGTTTCACTTTGAATTTTAACTAAACTTTTACAAACAATGATATTTTGTCTGTGGAATCATTTCCACGTGTCAGGCTTTTGTTGAATTCCATTTTTTGAGTTAGAGCTGCTGAACTTTGGTAATTTTGGAAAAACGCAGCTACACTGCTCAAAAGAAAACTACGACCTTTCTTGCCCTATGCCAATTTTGTCCACACCCTGTTTAATGAGATGCACCTCATGTTGCTAGACAATGGCAATCTTGGAGTACTCGCAGCTCATAGCTTGCTTTACACTTGTCTTGCATTACTCATTAAATTTAAGAGTTTCAGCTGTGTATTTTCATTCATATGCTGTTTAATGTTGTTTCATTCAAGTTTCTAGCTTCTCATCTGTTCTTTCATGCTATTTGTACCTCCTTAACTTTGTAATAATGATTCATGTTGGCACCTGATTTAGTTTTTTTCTTGAACTGATCCTTGCCTATAGGATAATGTCTCTTCTTTCTGAAGTTTTCTCTCTTTACTTAAGAGTTAATTAAAAACAAAAGCCATAGCCACCCTTTGCTGTACATTGCATTTGCTTTAAGCTCACAGTTTCTATATCATCTGGCACTTTCTTTAGGAAACCGATGACACCTCTGTAGATGACTGGGGTTATGTACCAATGTCACCATTACTTGTCTCTTGACAGACTATCTTTCCAACTGCTGTTTTATCACTTTGTTATACTTGTTCGTAGCACCTTTTTCTCCACTCTTTTAACACTTCTCCTCTTCTCAATTGTCTCTGTTCCATCAACTCTTCACAACTATTTCATGTTAGGTTTTGTTGGTCTTTCTTTGATCCACAACCTCCTACTGTAGTTTTCATCTGACATGCATCATGATGATCAGAAGGCAACATGTTAAATAAACATAGCTTCATTATCATTATTACATGCAACAACCAACACTGTTCAGCTTTGTCTACACATTTTATCCACATGGTGTCATGCGTATAATTAGTGCCATTTCTTGAAGGTGTTCCTACTAATGTTGATAAGTGTTATGCCTGTTTAAATTTATTTATTGTTTTTAACAACAGCAAGTTTTTTTTTAATTCTGTGGCACAATGAAAAAAAGTGTGAAAGAGTGACAAAGGGTAAGCATTTTACTATTGCACAAGCAAATGTAGAATATTTATTAAAGTATATTTACTTTGTCACTGCTTATTACTTATTTCTATGAGTACCTACAGGTAAATCTTGTATTAAAATGAGTAATTCTTATGAACACAAAAACTGAATCACAAGGAGATTAATATGGTAAGAATGTAGCCTGTACGACCGGATTAGGATCAAAAAGTGAAGCTTATTTGGCTGAAGGAATGTAATAATCACACAAATTGAACTACTGGGGGAGAAGTTAAACATCTCTGGATAAGCTGATAAAAAGTAGAAGTGAAGCAGATTAACTGGGGCTGCATTTTGTCAGTAACAGAGTAGTTACTGGGTGCTACATTCTGTCATTTTAGAATAGTGTTTCATTTACTCTAATACACATCATTCTATTTCTCTTATTTACTGACAATTCAGGAACACAGTAGGTTATAAATAAAGATTTTTAAATCTCTTGATGTACAGATGGGAACAACGTGGGAAAGGAGTAAATATTTAACATTTCCTACTTGAGAAGAAGGAAGACAAATCAGACCTTGAATTGATCAACACCAATCCAATTATCCCTAACGGCAAAGATTCCTTGTTGCTTCAATTAGGTGAAGAATTAAAAGAACAATATCCCATACAAGTCTGGCTTCTGTATTGATTATCTCATATAAACTCTTTAAATTTGTTCTGAACATTCCTGGAAGGCGACAAAAAGTACTGATATAAGCAGGGGAGGGAGGTGGAAATAGGTGTTTTTTCTACTTTGAATGACCACACTGCTAAAGTCCCAGAAATCATCTTTGGTCACAGAAGCAGTGACTGAATATGTGACTGTTTAAGAAGGTAGGATTGCCTCTTTTTGATTAATTTTGGCTTCACAGAAACACTGGCCAAGTGCCTTGAACTCAATAGAGAAAAATGCTGTGAGAATGCAACAAGATACTTAAGACACCATTTCTGGCTTATTACCAAGGGCGATAAATGTTAAATCAATATGTCCAGCATTTCATGTTGAAACTTGCCATATCTGTGAAATACCATAAACAACCTTCAGAATTTTAATATTCTCCTAGAGAAGGTTTATTCACTGAGACCTCCTGAGAGTGAGCTGGGAACAGAAAAGGCTAGGCATGGTATTGAAGCTAAAGGTATAAGAGGTTATATACTGTAAGAGCCCAATAGGAAATGAAATGAAGATGCAAGTAAAAACATCAGTTTTTACTGTAAATGTGTGCTCTTCACTAGGGATTTCACAAGGACACCAAAAACAAAGCACAAAATTACCCAAGACACACAGTCAGGTCCTTGTAAACAGTGAAAAGAAGCAGAGGGCAGCACGTACTACAGCACAGGTGTAAATGTTAAATCAATATTTTCAATTTTTCAACTGCACATATAAGCTGTAACACCATTAATAATTTAACAAACTCTAAATTACACCCTGACTGATATTTATTAAACTATTGCAAAAGCCCACTTTTTCATTTTTTGTGTATTACTCACATAATATTTGTATACAACAACAACAACATTTATTTATATTGCACATTTTCATACAAAAAGTAGCTCAAAGTGCTTTACATAATGAAGAAAAGAAAAATAAAAGACAAAATAAGAAATTAAAATAAGGCAACATTAGTTAACATAGAAAAGGAGTAAGGTCCGATGGCCAGGGTGGACAGAAAAAACAAAAAAAAAACTCCAGAAAGCTGGAGAAAAAAATAAAATCTGTAGGGGTTCCAGGCCACGAGACCGCCCAGTCCCCTCTGGGCATTCTACCTAACATAAATGAAATAGTCCTCTTTGTAGTTAGTGTTCTCACGGAGTCACTTGATGCTGATGGTCATACAGACTTCTGGCTTTTAATCCATCCATCATTTCCGTAGGTGTGTGTGTATATACATACTGTATGTGTATACAAATACTAGAACAAATTAGGAAACAAAAACTCCCCAGTGATAGATACATTTTCAAACATTGTGCTGATTTTTTTGTAGCTTGCTTTCCTCTATGTGCAAATCAAAGAATGTCATTTATTTCAGGGCTGCATTTCACGTAACTGCATCAGATACAGTTTTATGTTATGTTGTTGCAGACATATGCACGTTAAATCTGTCAAATAGAGTAAAAGAGACCGACAGTTTAAAGCGTTCAAAATTAATTTCCTATACAGTACTTCATAAACTGCTTGCTATGAAAGAGGGTGAATTCAATTTTACTTAATCTGTTTAAAACCAATAGTTTTCCAGTTCAAATTCCATCATAACGTTGGCCCTGATTGGTATGACCCATTTTAGAGCAGTCTCATCATCACACTATAAAGTCTACTTGTGATGTATCAGTTGCAAAGAAATTAATGCCTAAAATCACAGATATTTAAGCCCATAAACATTTATCAATATAATACATATAATTTTTAGATACACTAATAAACATATTAATCAAAGCATATGAAGAAGATATCACTTCTGAATTACTCCTTACTAGACTCTGGTGCTAAAGACCCTCATTTCTCACTTTCAGTGAGCAGAGGACCTATAGTTTGAGTGTACAAATGGGTTCTGAGATCCCCTCCCCTGGGTGAGTAAATTGCAATGAAAGGTTTTGCTGTAATTTGTTGTTTCAGACTGGCCAGCAACCTTTGCTGTTTCTGTAGAGGTCAAGCTGATCTTTGCTGGAAGAGAGTCACTTAAGCTGAGTAATGGCGAATTAGGAATCAATACTGAGTGATTCGCTGGTAATTAAACAGTGATTTGTTTTGGGTTGTGATGTGTTATACAGATAAATGTTCCACACTATAAACATAAATACATAAATAACACAAAAGTGCATTATTTTTTTGACTGAATTCTAAAAACTGTTCTGCCCATTAATCTAACTCTGTGCTGAAGTCTATTAAAGTACATTTATTTTCTGATTGTTTCACCCTGCACCCTCATCTGTTATCTGTAATCAGAAAGGCAACTTTACTTGGTGTTTGAGTTACATGCAGTATTGATGTAAAACCTATCGCAGAGTTAAGGCATAAGAACCTGTAAAAACTATTTTAATAGGAAAAGAGTCTGCCTATGCACATGCATTTTAGTAGACAAAATGGTGGAAATATTTAATATATCACAGATATAAATTACATGGAAAGCAGGTACTTCCACAGAGATGTGGTTCTTGTGTATTTAAGCAATTAATATTCTAGTAGGTTTGGAGAAGTACATTAAAATGCTAAGCAGGCCTTGTTGACCGTAATTATGAGAAGCATGGCATGAGGACAAGACTCATGAGACTATGAAAGAAGAGAGAACATTTCTGTGACAAAGACAGCTGCGATTGTAAGTTTCCTACGAAGAACACCGTCTAAGGGAATGTCAACATGGAACTTGGAGGAAAGGACATCAGCAGCAGAATGCAATCATGTGAATTTAAGTGCTGACTGGCAGATGGGGGAGTATTTTCTTGGCAAATTTTGATGCATTAATTTCCTTATAGGGCAAAGGCAAAAATACCGTAAGTATTACTTATGATAGTGACTGATCAGTTGTATCAGCTCTTTCTGTATGAAGAGTTGTCTTCCAGGATAATAATGCCCTGATCGAAAAAAAATTATTTGAGCACATCCAGTTGCTTCGATTAGAAGCACATTGACAATCAGGGAGTTAAACAACTTTCATTTATTCAACAGCAAATTGAAAAAAGTCAAGTAACCACAACTAGCATTTAGGAAGCATTGAGGAAGTTATGCAAATTAACATGGGTATTGTTGAACTTAGGGCAGCAAATCTGGCTAAATTCTTGATATCAAGTCTGAGGACCATGCCAGTATGACGGTGGCAGCAATGCAGTGTCAACCTACATGAAGAAAGCAGACAATCATTGAAATGCACTGTCTGAATTTTTAAATAATACTGGATCAAAAAGAAAGTGCCATGGTGATTCAGTATTTTGAGCTGCTACTGCAGAGTTTTGGAGAGTCAGGTTCAAATCATGGCCTGGTCACTACCTTTAAGGTGCTAGATGTTGCCTCTGCTTTTGCATGGATTTTCCTTGGGTACAATGGTTCTTCTAAAGATGTGAAGGTTTCATTAACTCGGAATTGGCCTGGAGTGATTCAGTTTGGGCATGTGTGTGGGCAGAATGACACACTCTTTAGAGTTGGTTTCTGTCTTGTACCCTTATCCTACCAAAACAGACACTGGTCCTCCTATAGCACAGGTACAGAAAATTGATCACTAAATTAATTAATAAGTCTTGTAGTATGGGTTATATTGTGAATTTGTTTTAATTTTTTCTAAGTTTTACCCTGTTTTTTTTCCTTCAGTGTTCTGGGTAATAAAATACTCAGATTCTAAATCTAAGATTACTGTTCTATTTGAAAAATTTATTAACAGAAGTTAAATTATTTTTGTATCTTTCCTGATCCCATTTTGTTTTTCATAGATGCTAACATTTTTTGTCTTTATTGCTGTGTTGAGGTGGCCTGTTGTTAGGGGTATGATTTTACAGGTTGTGATCAGTGAGTCACTTGGGCACGGTTTAAAGGTATATGAGATTTCAGATAAACTCCATCAACTTTAGTGTGAGATTTATATTGGTTAGTGGTTCCTGGTATTACAACTTTATCTTTTGACTTAGATTTAGGATTTGTCTGGCTTTGTTGACAGTGCATTTTGACTTACTGGTTTTGACTCCTGAGTGTTTTCTTTTGACAATGTTTCATCTTCTGATCCCTTCCCATTTAAAAACCCTGCTATCTACACCCATGGTGGTACAATATGCCTGCAGGAACAATTTTAAAGCAAAATTTAATTTTTATTTCTCACACAATCATCTTTGAATAATATTGGGCTGACTACATGAGTATGATAACTAATTTAACAAATAAAACATAAAATGTCAAATCCATACTTGTAGTAAGGATGCCCTTGGTTGTTGGCAGAAATAAACATCCCATGTAAAGTTTATAAAATAGAATATCTTGATATCAACACTTTTGAAAGTTTTTCTATAAGTTACTTTCCCCATGTAGTCTGTACTGATGACTGGAAAAAAAACATTTCCATGGGAAACGGAGTTAATAATGTTTCTAACAGAATGGGAGCCCATGGGAACCAGCACCGGACAACAGCAAACAATATCAGAAATATCCATAAAAAATCTCCAGTCACTTGTGTTGCACAAGTCATCCAGCTATATGCTCACAACATGCATTTTGCTAAGAAACTGGTAAATAAATACCTCTGGAAAATCAAAGCAGTCCACAATCGGGAGGCTGCTTGACACAGGGTCCCGCTTTTGAATTGAAGACTCTTAACCAATTAATTATGGGATGTGGTTAAATGGGTGTAACATCCTTTTAAGAGACTTAAATAAATTAAAAAGACACTTGGTCATGTATTTCAAAATCATGGAAACAAACACTCATGGATTAAAAAAAAATATTAATCTCAAAGAGACAACAGCAATCAAGTTCTTGATGGTACAAAATGTTTATATCCATCTCTATATATATAAAATCCAATGTCTGTCTGTCTGTATGTCTGTTTGCTTTTCACGAGGGAACTACTTAATGGATTTAGATTGTTTTTTTTTTCTGCAATTTGCTTTAACATTCCGGTTGATTTTGCGATTTCTCTCATCACGCTAAGTGTTATAGTTTGGTTGCAGCACTGATTTATTCGCACAAATCTGAGAGACAGGCTGCAGGCCGAGGGGAGGGGGCACCTCAGGAGTAGGGAGCCAAGCAGGGCCATCCTCATTCACGTGCAAACATTCGTTCGAGTCACTCTACCTCTCCCATGTGTTGAAGTTTACATTGCCACAGCTAAGCTAGCAATACCTGTTTGTTCAGCAGACATTATCATCTAGAGATTGTTAAAGAGTAACGTTTGACGTTTCTGAGAGAGAGATCACAGCTACGTGCACTTTAGATGGTACCTGCTCATTAGCAGAGATATCATGGCCAAATGTTTTTCTCCCCATGTGGGGGACGCTCTCCCATCAGAGCTGAACATGGCAACGTTTGATGTTGGAGCGCACCTACCTTCCGCTTGGCCAGAGGGACCTTGCCAACTTTTTACAACTTTGGCAAAGAGATCACAGATACATTCTCACCCCTGATAGCAAAACCAAAAATATTGTATATCAAGAGGCCCTTGGATATGGATATGAAAGCTATCCATATAAATTCTTCTCAATATATATATATATTTTTTAATTAATCTTTAAAGTTTGTCCTGTTTAACTACTTCGCAGGTGGAGCCACAGGGGGCAGCTGGTAAACTATATGTTGCAGATTCCTCATGATCTTGTCCAATCTAAAAATTTATTGGATGGCAGGACAAGCAAAGTGTATTTTATAAAGTGCCTTTCTGTAGTAAACCCCTTTCTAAGGCCCCGAGTATGGTATAAAATGTTACACGTCAACTGATATGCTCAAAGTCAAATGGTGTATCAGAGATCGAAATTAAAACGGCAGCCTTCTGGTTTAGATTCAAGTGCCTTAGCATTACACTACATTGTCTACATCTTGCTGTAATGAATAATAATAAGATTAATACAAAATGTTCTGGTGACACATGCTACTTCTTAAGTGATTTCATATTAGTGCATGTGAAAAGTGGACAAGCGATTTAATCATGCATCTCCTGGATTCATTTCTAGACAGAGCACACAGTCTTTCTCAAATAGCTCAACCAATGAAGACTATTTTTGGCTCTGAAACTATGTGAAAGCTTGTTGTTCAGCAGAAAGGGCACTGGATTCAAACTACTCAGACACAGGAAGTAACAAAACAAAACTTATTCAGCTGAGCATTAGACAGCACACATTCCAAAATGTTGCAGATATTCTGTGAATGAACAGAAAAAAATTGGTACACCTCTGCGGAGTTGGAAATGCAAAAGTAGTAGAATTTTTGATCTCACATTATCATTCATTTATACATAGTAAGAAAACGTCTAACCTCTGAGTAGTGAAAGCTCTGGTAACAATATAAAATCAAAGTGAAAAGATATAAATAAAAAGATTATTTTATGTCTAAAGAAGTCTGCTACATTTATTTTCTCCATAATTTTTTCTGCTGAATTATGAAGGCAACCTACTAGGGACAGGCTACTAAACGTCAAAGGGTCTTCTGAGTTAAGGATACATATTTATTTCAATATAAGATCCTGCAAAGGTCATCAAATACAAACAGTGGAATGAAAACCCAGAGTTGAAAAGCAATTTGAATTTGTGCAGCAGAATTTGGCACACTGCACCTGTTTAACAGCTCCTGGGGGTCCTTTAATCTCACTGAAATTGGTTAAATATTTAATGTGCAGTACAGCGGAAAAAGCAATTTTACAAAGGTTTGGTAGTAATAGCTTGAGCTCCAGTTTTTTATGGCTGATATAGGTCTCAGGGAGTGGACTTCAGAAGAGCTCCCTGAAACATTACCACCAACTCTTAGGTATTAAAATACAAAAACTGCATCCCTTTGCTGTCTGGCAGGGGAGAAACTACAACTGCTCCAAATCATTTAGACAGATGGCCTTTGCAATGCTGGTTTCAATATCATTAGCATCAGAGCAAAGGAAACTCTCTGCGGAAAGATGGTTCAACAGTCCTGCTACCCTAAGATTTGTATAGTTGTTCAATCCAATTTTATTTCACTAAGGGGCTTTCAAGGTGACCAGCATCACAAAGTACCTTTTTAAGACACAATCCAATTTGTACAACTGCTGATGGAGATGAAGTCAGATTCCCTGGGGCTTCAACATACAGTATGACTAAAATCACAAGGAGCTTTATTCTTCTATTTTTTTCTGTAAAATGGCAATAGTATGATTTTAAAGGGTTTAACTCAGGCCAAGAGACTTAATCTCTGAAAAAATATTCATGAAATAGGCAATAATACCTATCCACAAAATAGGCTGTAATAAATAAATAACTAAATAAATAAATGGGAAAAACAAGGAGAAGTTGGATATTTACAGTGGGGGGTTTGATTGCCATTGAGGAACAAACAGTGTGATCTGTCTGGAATGTTTATCTTTACAGTTATATGTGCAATACTGCTCCTCTCTAAAATAGCAACTCTAAATTGGCCAGCTATGAATTAGTGTGGGTATTCAATGAATGAGGCACTGTCCATCACTGGTTCTTATCTTGTGCCATGCAAAAAGTGTCCTGCCTCTCCCGATTCTGAAATTTGACTAGGTAGGTTTGAAAAACAAATGGGTTGGTGCATGGGTTTAGGTAAGGGATAGACATTGTTTTCCGCCATAATCACCCTCCTTGAGTTGTAACCTTAATATGGTGGAATTGTTTGTCTCTGGGATGTCTAGAGTTGTTTGATTTGGTACTTGATGGTCCTGTGGTCCTTGGACCAGACAAAAAATATTCAAAATGTGAACCCCTTCCACCCAATGATGACTCTCACAAAAACAATGAGATTTCTGCTCAAAACTGGAGGATTGGGACATACTACTGAATCCAAGCCATAAGACAGGTGGCATTTCTCATGGCATCAACTACTGGGTCTTTTCTCAAATACCAATGGAAAGAGAAGAAATCTTGTTAATGAAAGAGGCCTTCCATGAACTGGTTGTAATGGGGTCTCTGGAAGACGAAGCAAGCTGGGACAGGAGCAGATGAAAGCCTACAGTATGTAGGAGTAGACTAACAATGCCATTAAAAATTAAATTTGAGGCACTCTGACATAGTAAATCACATGACAAATCTAGGAAGGTAGGTGGGATTTTTTCCAATTTGTCTTTAGCAACAATGTGGAAATACTGACCTCAAATGGGAACATTATTGAGATCCTAGCACCTAATCCTGCTGAACAAGTTCGTCTCCTTGGGGTAGGAGGTGGGCATAAACTTAAGTCTCCACTCTGCATAGAAAGTGTAAGGCAACTTACTTTGCCAGTCCAGCCACTCCTTTCTAAATTAGCAATTCTAAATTGGCCAGCTGTGAATCAGTGAGGGTATTCAATGGAATGAGGCACAGTCCACAACTATTTCCTACTAGCCAACCCGTGGTGTAGCATACGCCGCATAATTATGTATTGATGGGTGAACACTTCCTGAATGACACAGCTGTCCAAATGGGGTGGGTTTGTGGATACCACTGTGAGTGAATGAAAAGATAGACCTCTGGAGAGAGCAACATATAATTGTCCGTGACTGAAACCGGGATCGTCTGTGACGAAGAAGGCCACGCTGGTGAAAGTTACTTCGTTGGTAGGGATAAGTGTCAGTACTTGTAGATTGTTGTTGACGCTTAATATAGCTTGCGTGCTGAGATGTTCCGGAGTCACAGTTGAGAAACACTTTGTTAATGTCTTTTAAGCACAGGGGAAAAAATGAACATGTGAAACATCCGTATAATGTAATAAGCCACCAAGAAAAGTAACATTGCAACACTGCTATCTACGACCCGATCTCTGTAAACAGAAGTGATAAGAAAATCGAGCCCGGTGTATTCTTTAACTGCCTTGTGGCGCTGTAGTAGTGCTGCTGCTTTGCAGTAAGGAGACTGTGGAAGATTGTGGTTTCGCTTCCCGGTTCCTCCCTGTGTGGATAGCGCTTTGAATACTGAGAACACCGCTATTTCAGGCGCCGCCAAGAGTGGCAGCCTTTTCAGCAGCTCCGTGTATGACTGTATGTGTATGTGTACTTTTCTACTTTTATTTTTCTATTTTTATTTATTGATCACTCCTATCACTTTATTTTATGTGGTTTGTTCACTGGACACACTTACTTTTACAACATGGGCATGGATTTTTACACGCCGAGACTTGCCTATTCAAGTATTCAACTTCGAGCGCTGAGAACAAATGCCAGTGCCGGTGTGGTTCCCTATTTACCCGACGAGGTAAGAAGGCGGTATCGTGGCAGCAGAGCCGGCACTAAGCTAAAAATGAAGCGGCTTGCGAGAAAGTGGCGTTTTAAGCCTTCGGTGCCTTCTGTGATTCTGGGGAATGTAAACTTAATCTCAAATAAGATCGACGAACTGGCTGCGCTTGTGAAAAATGTCAGAACCTACAAAGAATGCAGTTTGTTGTGTTTTAGCGAAACGTGGCTAAATAACACCATCCCAGACGCTAATGTGGAACTACCCGGGTTTAGCACAGTTAGAGCAGACAGAGATGCAAGTACCTGTGGGAAGCACAAAGGAGGAGGACTCGCTCTCTATGTCAATACACGGTGGTGTAACTCTGGACATGTTAACGTCAAAATCTCCACTTGCTGCAGGGACATCGAACTGTTGGCCGTAAGTTTACGTCCCTACTACTTGCCCAGAGAGTTTGGACACGTCATTGTTTTTATTGTATACATTCCTCCTCGGGCGGACGTGGAGTCAGCGAGTGACAAAATCCATTCTGCTGTTGCTAAGTTACAAACGCAGCACCCTGAGGCGCTTGTGCTAATCGCTGGGGACTTTAACCATGTGACGCTGGACAAAACATTACCTGCCTTCTCCCAGTATGTGGACTGTAACACCCGGGGAAATAAGACTATTGATTTACTGTATGCAAACGTTAAAGACGCATACAGCGCCACCCCGCTGCCTGCGCTTGGGAAAGCAGATCATAACCTGGTTCTGCTTCAGCCTCACTACAAACCAAAAGTGAGAGTCCTACCTGTAACCACACGATCATTCAGGAAGTGGACCCCGGAGGCTGAGAATACTCTGAGAGAATGTTTTGGAACTACAGACTGGGATATCCTGCAGGGATCTCATAGTGAGAACATTGATGAAGTTGTTGACTGCACTACTGACTACATCAACTTCTGTATGGACATTGTAGTTCCAGTAAGAACTGTACACTGCTATGCTAACAACAAGCCATGGATTACAAGTGACATCAAGAGCCTTTTGAACCAGAAGAAAAGGGCTTTTAAAGACGGTGATCAGCATGAGCTCAAGCGCATGCAGAAGGAACTCCAAGTCCAGCTCAGGGAGGCGAAGGAGCAGTACAGGAGAAAGCTGGAGCAGAAGTTGCAGAATAACAGCATGAAGGAAGTGTGGGATGGGATGAAGATCATCACTGGCTGCAGCTCGAAGCGGGGTACCACCATCGAGAGAGACGTGAAAAGAGCAAACCAAATGAACAACTTCTTCAACAGGTTTGACCACCCTAACCCACTCTCACTCTCACCTCGGAGTACTGCACCCTCCACAAATCCTTCTGCTGATACCAGCATAGGAGAGACATCCCCACCCATAATTACAACAGCGCAAGTGAGCAAAGAGCTGAGGAGACTTCGTGCCAGCAAAGCAGCGGGTCCAGATGAAGTATCGCCACGACTGCTGAAGGTCTGTGCATTGGAGCTGGGGGGTCCTCTACAGCGCATCTTCAACCTGAGCCTGGAACAGGGCAGAGTCCCGAGGCTTTGGAAAACATCTTGTATCACCCCAGTCCCAAAGGTATCACGTCCTAGTGAGCTGAATGACTTTCGGCCTGTTGCTCTGACATCACATGTGATGAAGACCATGGAGAGGCTGCTGCTTCACCACCTTAGGCCACAGGTTCAACACGTCCTTGACCCTCTGCAGTTTGCATATCAGGAGAAGGTGGGAGCGGAGGATGCCATCATCTATATGCTACACCGATCCCTCTCTCACTTGGACAGAGGCAGTGGTGCTGTAAGAATTATGTTTCTAGACTTCTCTAGCGCCTTCAACACAATCCAACCTCTGCTCCTTAGGGACAAGCTGACAGAGATGGGATTAGATTCATACCTGGTGGCATGGATCGTGGACTATCTTAAAGACAGACCTCAGTATGTGCGTCTTGGGAACTGAACGTCTGACATTGTGGTCAGCAACACAGGAGCGCCACAAGGGACTGTACTTTCTCCGGTCCTGTTCAGTCTATATACATCGGACTTCCAATACAACTCGGAGTCCTGCCATGTGCAAAAATTCGCTGATAACACTGCTATTGTGGGCTGCATCAGGAATGGGCTGGAGGATGAGTATAGGGACCTAATCAATGACTTTGTTAAATGGTGCGACTCAAACCACCTACAACTGAACACCAGCAAAACCAAAGAGTTAGTGGTGGATTTTAGGAGGCCCAGGCCCCTCATAGACCCCGTGAACATCAAAGGTGACTGTGTGCAGATGGTGCAGACCTATAAATATCTGGGAGTGCAGCTGGATGATAAATTAGACTGGACTGCCAATACTGATGCGCTGTGCAAGAAAGGACAGAGCCGACTATACTTCCTTAGAAGGCTGGCGTCCTTCAACATCTGCAATAAGATGCTGCAGATGTTCTATCAGACAGTTGTGGCGAGCGCCCTCTTCTATGCGGTGGTGTGCTGGGGAGGCAGCATTAAGAGGAAAGACGCCTCACGCCTGGACAAACTGGTGAGGAAGGCAGGCTCTATTGTTGGCATGGAGCTGGACAGTTTAACATCTGTGGCAGAGCGAAGGGCGCTCAGCAGGCTCCTATCAATTATGGAGAATCCACTGCATCCACTAAATAGTATCATCTCCAGACAGAAGAGCAGCTTCAGCGACAGACTGTTGTCACTGTCCTGCTCCACTGACAGATTGAGGAGATCATTCCTCCCCTAAACTATGCGATTCTTCAATTCCACCTGGGGGTGTAAACGTTAACATTTAACATTATACAAAGTTATTGTCTGTTTTTCACCTGCATTATTATCATTCTTTAATTTAATATTATTTATTGCCAGCCGTCTTTTCTGGTTTGGGCTGCTTTTGCAGTGTTACCGCTTGTGCATATTAAATCTTGAAATCCTTTGAGTAACTAATTACCGTATTTTTCGCACCATAAGACGCACTTTTTTTTCCCCAAAAGAAGGTTGGAAATGTCTGTGCGTCTTATGGAGCGAATATTGCGTCACAGACCATGATGTGTATTACCTGACAAAAGTAGACATCCAGGGGTAGAGGGCGACAAAACTCACTGTTACGTTACAGGCATTCCCTCTGTGCTTGGAGGAATGTTAGACTCATTGACTCGGCATCTAATCCTTGCGTGTGCGTGAGTTGCGAAATGTAAACAAAAGCAAGATGGCATCTACATCTCATGAGGGAGCGAAGCGAGTGCAGAAAAAAAAAAAAGCAGAGATTGTTTTGCGCATTATCACTGAGACGGACTCTGGACTCCACAGATTACCAGCCGCTGGACTACTTCAGGCTGTTCTTCCCTGAAGCTGCCTTTCAGCTACTGTCAAACGAGACAAACAGGTATGCAGAGCAATTTTTTGAATCGAGGGCTGTGCTTGCACCGCATTCTCATTTTTCAAACTGGAAACCCACAACAAAACATGAGATGAAGGGCTTTGTGGCATTACAAATATAGATGGGACTAGACTGGCGATATAAGTTCAGGGAGCATTGGTCCAAACGTGCTTTGTCCCCTGGTGACTTTGGACAGGTTATGTCGCGTGATGATAGGTACGTGATGCTGCAAAGTGATTGTGAGCAACTGAGCTTAATAAATTCTGACACTAGCGATGAGGAGTTCTTGGGGTTTCCATAAAACTAGAAGAGTGCTTGAAACTTAAAGTCTTTCCTTATTTGTTAATGACAGTGATGATGTTTCTTAATACCGCTGTTGAATTTACATGGTTGAAATATTATTCTACTATATTTTATTAAACATATTAGTGCACCATTTGGTTCAGAATATTTTTTTTCTTGTTTTCATCCTCTAAACCTAGGTGCGTCTAATGGTCAGGTGCGTCTTATGGTGCAAAAAATACGGTAACTAACACCCACACACACAGCTTGTGTGAAAAAATGCGCCCGTACTTTCATAATTTTGTTGCAGTCTATAGTGGAGTCAGGCACAGAGAAGGTCAGCTGCTGAGAGAGCATCTCGACTGTTACAGGGCCTACATTGGGGAAGCAGGTGAGACGCTAATGAAACAGAGGCACAGGGCTTATTGGTTTTTAAAGACTGCTTCCTTCATTGTGTTTTAACCTCAGTTTTAAAGGATTGTTTTAAGGATCCCATGGGATACCCCTCGCAAACTGTTTTAGACGCTGCATTCAGCAATTCACATCCGCGACAAACATGCCTGTTCTTACATGGTCCTGCCGCGTCCACCTTCATTCTCAAAGCATACACACCGCCTGGTCATGTGCCCGCTTGCAAGAGCAACTCACGGAGACCCACCCACCAACTCTAAGACCATGGCGTGTAAAACAGTTTGCGATAGTGGTGCGTGCGTCATAACCAAAAAGAATAATGAAAAGTCAACGTGGCTCAGAGGTGCATGTGGAATCCTAGCACAGACGAAAGTGACTTACGGGGTGGTCGGTGAGTTGTTTCGTCCGGGCACATGAGCAGGCAGTGGGAATGCCTAGAGAGCGAGGGTGAACGCGGGCCGGGGAATAAGGAGTGTTGGTGGGCGGAGAAACGTTTTCCATGTTCCTGCAGGACCATCTAAGAAGACGCATGTTTGTCGCGGATGCGGTGGACGCAGGCCGGGGAAATAAAGTGTTGGTGGGCGGGGAAACGTTTTCCGTGTTCCTGCAGGACCATCTAAGAAGACGCATGTTTGTCGCGGATGCGAATTGCTATATGTAGCGTGTAACACAGTTTGCGATGTTGCACGCGGTCGTGCGTCGTAACCGAAAAGTCAACATGGCTCAGAGCTGCATGTGGACTGTAGCACAGACAAACAGAAATGACGGCGTGACTGTCCGAGTTGGTGGGCGTGACTGTGCGAGTTTTCGTCATATCCAATGGTCTTAGAGTTGGTGGGCGTGGCTCCTTCCTGTGTGCTTTCATAGGTGTCTTGCCCGCTCTGGCGGCAGCTTAGAGAATTATATATATAGATGTTACTCAAGTTACTCATGTGACTAATAAGGCTTCTGACTCAGAGGGTCTTTTTCTTATACAGTAGGCTTGTTCCAGTTGAAGTCTGCTACACTGATATACTTTGTAATGCCAAGGTAGTTTCTTGTCTCTTATACTATTCTTGATTTTCATACCATCAATTTAAAAAGACACAACCTAACCTTGGAGAATATGAAGTTTGAAGAAGAATCACTGAAGCAGTTGTAGTTTTGTACCAGGCTGTGCTAAATACAGCCCACTGAGGTAAGTCTTAGGGAGACACTAGAGTATATTATTTCACTAACCTCAGAGAGCCTGAGAACTTGCCAGATAAACTTATAGACTTCTGCTAGAGACTAACTGGCCTATTGTGACAAACTCAGTATGATTAACATCACCATTTCTTGATTGAAACAGATCTTTTGCAAAACAATAACTTGCTCCTTTAATTATTGTTATAAACTCAGTGTGTTGACATCAAGACAAACCAATGGTGAATGAGTAATGATTCTTCCACTAATCTTTAAACTAATTTCCATGCTTTGAAGACCCCATGACCCTTATTTGACAGTTCATAATGATGTATAACCCTTGTGTTTAGAATTCTTACCTAAACAGCTGTGTCCATAGTGTACCAAGAAATCTGCCCCTAGTGCATGAGCAGTGAAGTCATCAACACAGCAGGCTCCATATGTTACGTCCCCCATTACTATGGCCTCTGCACCAGTGAACCTGTGCATAATAACCAAAAAAATAATGTATTAGTAAGACGCCATTTTAGCTAACTGCTTCTAAAAAACAGCACTAACTTAGACCACTCACCACAAATAATTGGAGTCTAAACACGGTGCAAGGCCACCAATTGTACATGAAGTACTGTTGCGTAATTAATGATTTTAGGATGCCTATTTACAGGAGGGCCACTTCACTGGTTCAGAATGCAGTTACACATGCCTCAATAACTGGTATTGAAAGCACTAACCATTTTACTTTTTCAGTAATAAAGAGCTAACTGTCTTGGCTTGCTCCATGGTACTTGGACTGCAACTCTCCCAAGGCCATCTATGTAAAATGTGGAAGTAATGGTCCTGGTAGAAACTACAGTGTTTGAAATTTAATCTGGATCCTATTTTCAGGGTGACATGGTCACCAGGCACTATGCAGCTTGCCTTTCCTTGTCGTTGCAGCAACAATGGCTTCTTCTTCCAAAAAGCTAACTGCTCACTATGATAAAAGTAGGAGGGGTACAAGAAAATTAATGTAGTTTATCCAATTGAAAGTACATAATTTAGTAGGCTAAGCTGTACAGGCCCCACAAAAACTGATGAGGATGATAATATCAATTTGAATAGGGGCAATACAGTCTCAGAAAACATCCTAAATCTATCATAAATACAGCACAGCTCTCAAAATATTATGCTCAGAATATAATTAAATGTATTCATATACTACTTTGCATTTGTTTCAGAACTGTCAACGTTATAAGCAATGTATGCACATATTAATTATAGGGTTTAATTATTTTTAGTGTTTTCAGGGATCAAAATATAAACTTTAAAGATACTCTTTGAATAAACAAGCAACCCACTACCCTGAAGATTAGCACTGTTACTAAACTGCTTGACTCCAAATGCTGCCCTTTGGACTGCAAATGCTGCAATATGGCATTACATTTGTCTGTATGTTCAGCTTCTATAATTTGCATCACTAATGAGACATATTGACATTTTGATTAACCATTTCACATTATTATTTTTAAAACAGAATCTTTTTCAGAATTGATCATATGTATAGTATTTATAGACAAGCTATAATTCGGATTAAAGTTCAAAAGTGGTAACATTTCTAATTCTGACAAATTTTTTTTTATATTTCAGCACTTCCCATTTTGGCCAAGTACTACGAAAAGTATAAACATTTTATTACAGGTACATGCTTAAAATTGATATTAACTATTCTCACAATGTGACTTTTTGTTAGGGTTAAGATTGCAGTTTAGAGGAGACAGGTGTATGACATTTATTTATGGTTATATCTTTGTGCTTTCCTCCACAGTGTGTTGAAATAATATGTGTGGTTTATATCAATAAAAGTGTTTTGCTATAATCATCTGAAATACATGCTGATATTAAATAAAGGTAGTGTAGTGCAAATTTTCATCAATATAAATTAACAGTTAAACAAAAGATTCCACACATAATTCAAAATTAAGATTAATTATCCACAAGCACATCATGTTGTTAATAGCACAAGACACTTCTGGGAAAGTTGAGAGAAAAAAAAAAAACTAAATCCTAACAGTGTAACCTTAAGGAAAATGTTAAAAGTTATTTCCACCTAATAACCAGTCTTGGTATTTTATTTTTATTATCTATCAAGACAATGAACCTTTACCAGTTTTTCCTTTATCTTTACATTTATATCATTATCTTTACAAATGCTTTCCCTAGGCAATACAATTGTTGAAATGAAACAGTTAAAAAAAAGTGTGTTTATCACTTATGTTTCATGTTTTTAATTTTTAAAAAATTGTGGATTTGCTTTCTTGATTGCTTTTAGCTTGGATAATATGTAAGAACAACTCACTCTGATTTGCACAACTTAAATTCTATTCATTGATCCATTTTCCAAACATACTGTATCTAAACCAATTTTAGGATTGTGGTGAAGTGGAGAATACCTCTGCAGCATTATGTGCAATTCAGAAAGCAACCTTAGACTGGACTCCTGTCTAACGCTGACAAACTGCATTACAGTGTGGTACGGTAACTGCTCCCTAGCTGGTGAAAACTGCCCAACACATCATCGGCATCCCATTGCCAACTATTGCTGACTTGCAGCATACACGGTATCTGGGTTTGCAGCATCATCAAGGATGCCTCACACATCAACCATGGACTGTTTACCATCATCCCATCAGGAAAGCGCTACAGAAGCCTTCAGTCCCACACCAGCAGGCTCACCTTCTTTCATTACCCCATCACCATTCTGAACTCCAACTATACCACTCAATAGCTGACCTTTCTAAATATCAATAATTTCTGACTGCACTCTGTATATTTTCTCATGTTTACATATATCTGTTCTGTATATAAAAATATTTCATATATATATATTCACTGATACCATGTCTCTGAACTACTGATCAGTATTCATATCTATATACACTCTTCTTTGTATATATTACTACCTGTAAGTTCAAATATCATATCTATATATATATATATATATATATATATATATATAAAAGTCAATGTGTGTATGTATGTATGTTCCAGCATCACTTCCGAATGGCTGGAGCTATTTTCATGAAACTTGGTACATATGTTCCTCACTGGTCAACTAAAAATACTGTAGGGTGAAATCAGCCCTAGCCCACCCCATTCTGGGTGGGGGGGGGGGATCTTGAGGTCTTGTATGCATGTTATCATCCAGTTGACACTCGGAACGTCCACCATAGGGCAAACTGGAGGTGTCGGCCAGCATTCTTTATGGTTGAGCACCACCGCACCCCTGTTGCTTTTGAAATTAAATACAGTTGGCCGGGTTGGCATCCCAACTATTTTTGGGACTTATTCTGTCTTTGTGACTCGAACAGCCATATATATATCTTATATATAAACATCTACGTGTGGAAGTGTGTGTCTCTGTCTGGCCTGGAAGTGAGAGGTAAAGTCGGGGTAAGGGCTCCAGCTCCGAGGATACACAAGCGAGGCCAGCACATCAACAAAAGGAAACCTCCGAAGAAAGTCAATCGCTTAGCTACTAATGCACAAATGATGCGAGCACGTCAGCAACACGAATCCTCCTAGGAGGGAGATGCCCAGAGTAGTTCTGACAATTTCAATACTTTCTAGGATCCCGTGCGCTTACACAGTTAGTATACATGTATATACACACATATATATATATTGTATTTATGCAAATCCAACAGAGTGGCTGTGGGCCGAGAGCAGGGGGGGCAGGACCTTCCTCAATCCCTCGCCAACCTCTGTTTGAGTTAGTCTACGTCTCACCATGTGTTGCAGTGCACCTTGCCACCGCTTAGCTAGCGATACCTGTTTGTTCAACTGACATTATCTACATATTGTTAAGGAATAATGTTTGACATTTTTGAGAGAGAGATCAAAGTTAAAGTGTGTTTTACAGGGTAGCTGCTGATTGCTAGAGACATCACGGGCATGTGCTTTTCTCCCCACGTGGGGAACGCTTTCCCGTCAGAGCTGAAAACGATCAGATACAGTGTCAACGTCTACTGATTTTTAAAGTTTGCCCTGTTTCATTAAGTCAATGTATGTGTGTGTGTGTGTGTGTGTGTATATATAGTAATATAATAATGCATTTTATTTGTATGCACAGTGCATCCAGAAAGGATTCACAATGCATCACTTTTTCCACATTTTGTTATGTTACAGCCTTATTCCAAAATGGATTAAATGGAACACCCCATAATGACAATGTGAAAAAAGTTTACTTGAGATTTTTGCAAATTTATTAAAAATAATAAAATTGAAAAAGCACATGTACATAAGTATTCACAGCCTTTGCCATGAAGCTCAAAATTGAGCTCAGGTGCATCCTGTTTCCCCTGATCATCCTTGAGATGTTTCTGCAGCTTAACTGGAGTCCACCTGTGGTAAATTCAGTTGATTGACATGATTTGGAAAGGCACACACCTGTCTATATAAGGTCCCACAGTTGACAGTTCATGTCAGAGCACAAACCAAGCATGAAGTCAAAGGAATTGTCTGTAGACCTCCAAGACAGGATTGTCTTGAGGCACAAATCTGGGGAAGGTTACAGAAAAATTTCTGCTGCCTTGAAGGACCCAATGAGCACAGTGGCCTCCATCATCTGTAAGTGGAAGAAGTTCGAAACCACCAGGACTCTTCCTAGAGCTAGCCGGCCATCTAAACTGAGTGATCGGGGGAGAAGGGCCTTAGTCAGGGAGGTTACCAAGAACCCGATGGTCACTCTGTCAAAGCTCCAGAGGTCCTCTGTGGAGAGAGGAGAACCTTCCAGAAGGACAACCATCTCTGCAGCAATCTACCAATCAGGCCTGTATTGTACAGTGGCCAGACGGAAGCCACTCCTTAGTAAAAGGCACATGGCAGCCCGCCTGGAGTTTGCCAAAAGGCACCTGAAGGACTCTCAGACCATGAGAAAGAAAATTCTCTGGTGTGACAAGACAATGATTGAACTCTTTGGTGTGAATGCCAGGCGTCACGTTTGGAGGAAACCAGGCACCGCTCATCACCAGGCCAGTACCATCCCTACAGTGAAGCATGGTGATGGCAGCATCATGCTGTGGGGATGTGTTTCAGCGGCAGGGACTGGGAGACTAGTCAGGATAAAGAGAAAGATGACTGCAGCAATGTACAGAGACATCCTGGATGAAAACCTGCTCTTGACCTCAGACTGGGGCGACGGTTCAACTTTCAGCAGGACAACGACCCTAAGCACACAGCCAAGATATCAAAGGAGTGGCTTCAGGATAACTCTGTGAATGTCCTTGAGTGGCCCAGCCAGAGCCCAGACTTGAATCCGATTGAACATCTCTGGAGAGGTCTTAAAATGGCTGTGCACCAACGCTTCCCATCCAACCTGATGGAGCTTGAGAGGTGCTGCAAAGAGGAATGGGCGAAACTGGCCAAGGATAGGTGTGCCAAGCTTGTGGCATCATATTCAAAAAGACTTGAGGCAGTAATTGCTGCCAAAGGTGCATCGACAAAGTATTGAGCAAAGGCTGTGAATACTTATGTACATATGATGTCTCAGTTTTTTTATTTTTAATAAATATGCAAAAACCTCAAGTAAACTTTTTCACATTGTCATTATGAGGTGTTGTGTGTAGAATTCTGAGGAAAAAAAATGAATTTAATCCATTTTGGAATAAGGCTGTAACATAACAAAATGTGGAAAAAGTGATGCACTGTGAATACTTTCCGGATGCACTGTATGTATGTTCCAGCATCACTTCCGAACGGCTGGACCGATTTTCATGACACTTGGTACACATGTTTCTCATAGGTCGACTTAAAATACTGTAGGGTGAAATCAACCCTAACTCACCCCCTTCTGGGTAGGGTGGGGGGTGATCTTGCGGTCATGTATGCATGTTATCATACAAGTTGATACTCGGAATGACCACCAGAGGGCAAACTGGAGGTGACTGCCAGCATTCTTTGTTTGAGCACCACCGCACCCCTGTTGCTTTTGAAATTAAATATAGTTGACTGGTTCCGAGCATCATCTAGTTGATAACATACATACAAGACTGCAATACAAACACAGTGAGTCTTCACTGTTTTTTAATTTATTTTTATTTTTAAAGTGTTTTTTTTATATATATTTTTTTCTCAAACAATTAAAAAAAACACTATTTTCCTCCTGGGCGATGCTGGGTATTTCAGCTAGTACACATATATTCTCAATAGTATGTTGCCTTATTGCACTTTAATGTACTATTTGCACCCACTGTCTATTGCACCTTAGTCTACTATTTGCACTTTCTGGTTAGATGCTAAACTGCATTTTATTACACCTGTACAATGACAACAAAGATGAGATGAATATCAGCATAAGTAGCATATCTTTGAGATTTGAGGCAAAAATATGAGTAGTTGAATAAATGAACATTCAGACACCAAGATAATGCAAAAACTTCACACAACCATATACTGGGATTTGAACTCAGTATCGTGGAACTGTGATGCAGTAGTGCTAAAAATGGGAAAGGCCCTATATAAATAAAATGTATTATTATTATTATTATTATTATTAATATAAACAAGTGCAAATAAGTACTTTCATCAACAAATAACTACAACAAAGAATATCCTTATCATGTAGGACCAAATACTAACAATAACATTTTAACCAAACTTAACTAGAGATTATGCAGTTTAAAATAATATAAATAATTAATATTTAAAGCACAAAAACTAATATAAAAACCTTAAAAGAAAAATAAAATACATATAAAGAATCTGCACATTTTACATACCAAAATGGCATTTACATTGGCAACATTTTAATTTAATGAATTCTGCAAACAATTTTCAAAAGAGTATAATTAATGCATCTCAGCAGAAATTCATTTGTTTATTAGTGACAAATGAAAAACAACCATTAAAATCCAAGCTAATGATCCCTAACTAACACTCTACTAATATACAATGGTTTAGATATAAAATTGAGAAAATATGTTTTGTGTAAAATAAAAAGTATCTGAGTTATATTAACTCAGACTTACATCCATCCATCCATTATCCAACCCGCTGAATCCAAACACAGGGTCACGGGGGTCTGCTGGAGCCAATCCCAGCCAACACAGGGCACAAGGCAGGAATCAATCCCGGGCAGGGGGCCAACCCACCACAGGACACACACAAACACACCCACACACCAAGCACACACTAGGGCCAATTTAGAATCGCCAATCCAAATAACCTGCATGTCTTTGGACTGTGGGAGGAAACCGGAGTGCCCGGAGGAAACCCACGCAGACACGGGGAGAACATGCAAACTCCACGCAGGGAGGACCTGGGAAGCGAACCCGGGTCTTCTAACTGCAAGGCAGCAGCGCTACCACTGCACCACCGTGCCGCCCCAGACTTATATTTAGATATTAAATCAAAAAATACAAAGCTAATGACAACAAGTTATTCATGCTTATATTTTAACACAATACATATTTATTGTGATGGTCTGGTGCTCTGTCCAGGGCTAGTTCCTTCCTGGTGCCTCTTACTGTCTGAATAGGCTTTGGTCCCACGTGACTTTGAATTGAACTTATTAAGAGAAGACATTAAATGCCATATATTAGAAATAGGCATTTTATTAGTAGGGAGTTTTACAGTAACTAAATCAAAAGATGTACAGCTAACAACATATGACAAGGAAATATTACTATAATTCTTGCACTAAAATCAATTCATACATAATCCTGCAAAGTCATCATAGATTAAGATATCATAGAAAATAACAAAAAACCTTTACAAGTGGCAATTCAAGCATGTATATGTTGTGATTTATCATGCTAAAAAGTACCTATAAAAGGTAATGATTAACTAACTTTGGACTGAAGTATTACAACAGTGAAGTTACCACTGCTGTACTGAATCAAAGAATTTAATAGTTGTGTAAAGCGTACTGTTTAATAATAATGGCACTGAGCTGTAACTTGAGAGTGACTACAATTCCCAGCATGCTGTGAGATCAATATGCCATTTGTCTGCTTCAGTTTGTTGCACAGGGGCCACTGGTGACATGTCTGTGAAGGTGCAAGATTTAAAAGGATGCCAGACACATGGAGAACTCTAATTTTTATTATTTATACTATAAAGGAGCACCAATTTTTTTTTTATCTCTGGATAACAATATCATTACTTACAAGAATTACAGTTTTTCTTAGATTTTGTGTGTGCTTTGTTCATCCTGTGAAAAGTTTGTTGGATTTGTTTGTTTGTAATTGTCAGTAAACAGTATGCTCCTTCCACCACAGATTATCATTGGAGATTTACGTAATATGGTAGAACAAAGTTATCATTTTTTTGTCTGATTACTGAAGTAGGATCATGTAATAACTGTATACTTGTTCTGCATTGTATATAGTTTATTTAATACATTATTTTGGACTTATATATCTCACATAATGTGTCTGTGTAGGAGAGATGTGCAATTCAGACCAAGCTGGGTATGGGAGGTATTTTCTGCAGAAAAGGAAATGAAAATTAAATTTATAAAATTAAAATGCAATCTCTCTTTTACAATTTCATTTTCCAAGTCTATATGCAAGAATGTTTCACAAATTAAAAACAAAATGAAATAACACCACTTGCAATTTCATTTTCAGCCTGAACAGCAATTAGTCTACAAAAATGAACAGTACAACACAAATAAGCACTGGCGCCATCTGATGCTAATTGAATTTTCATTTTCCACTTTGTATTTTCATTTTCAAGTTCTCAGCATGGAAATAGCATGGGTCAAGGTGCAGGACTTTGCACCTCAATTTCCCACAATTCTTTCTCCTTCATAGCTGTATAGCCAATTCAATCAATAGAATACATCTCACATGATTTTCATCCTTTCATCTCTGTAAATGAGCTTCAGACCGAAATTTTCTCACAAAATCCAAAAACCACACATAATTATAGATCTGAAGTAATTAATGTGCTATAAGTAGTCTTTATTATGTCATAATTTACATGTATTTACAGGTCAGGTCAGTGGGCATGCACTAGTACAGTGCATTGTCGCACCCACCAAACGATGAAACAGCTCAGGATCTGAAGATAAGGGCTAGTTGCAGAGGGGTCTAAGAATGCCTTACCCATGTCACTGCCTCCACCATGTTCCACAGGTAAAGTGTTAAGCCTTGGTTGGCAATTTTTAAAAATCGTCCATCTTAAAACACAGAAACTTTCAGCACATCCTCAATTACTGATTAATGTTTCAGAGGTTATTTTAATTTGTGTATTTTACCTATATTTCTCTTTTAATTATCTGATATTTGCTCCTGATGTCAAAACTGATGCCCAATAGAATTTATTGAAACTCCAGCAGAGATGGGCACGCTGGTGGGAACTTGCTGTCGTATTTTCAGCTGCTGCAATTCCCTGCAATACCAACTCAGTTCTCCTGCTGTTTGAAACTTAACTATGTTAAATGATCTCCATAATTATAAAAGTAAAAAAATGTAAGTAAGCTCAGTAAGATATTATGCAGTGAATAAATGTGTATATAGTAGACCCCCGTGAAGGAGTTCACGGCCTCAGTCATTCGCGGATTTTTCCTTAGAACCTATCTAATAATTGTTAGTGGAAACCGCAAATATCCTCCGCAATTTTTATGGCTTTTTTCGTGGCAATACTGTACTATAGAGAGAACAGGAAGCAACTTTAGAGGAAACGCGGCTTGGGATGGTGAAAGGATTGTCTGCTGTCTGCCTGTGTACATGAGGACTGTAAGTGGATTCATGGCCATCCTGCAAAGAAAGGAGAGCTCCTGAACCCATCCACCTGTCTTCACCATTTCAGGAACTAGCGGTAGGACAATCTTTACATTCCCATTCAACGTGCGGATCTCTGGACTATCTATTTTCATCATTACATTGCATCCATTCACTTCCCGAGTCTTCCCTGCGTGGAGTTTGCATGTTCTCGCCGTGTCTGCGTGGGTTTCCTCCGGGTGCTCCGGTTTCCTCCTACAGTCCAAAGACATGCAGGTTAGGTGCATTGGCGATTCTAAATTGTCCCTAATGTGTGCTTGGTGTGGGTGTGGGTGGGTGTGTGTGTGTGCCCTGCGGTGGGCTGGCGCCCTGCCTGGGGTTTGTTTCTTGCCTTGAGCCCTGTGTTGGCTGGGATTGGCTCCAGCAGACCCCTGTGACCCTGTAGTTAGGATATAGCAGGTTGGATAATGGATGGATTTCATCCGTTGCCGTTTTTCATGAATGTTTTTCGTGATTTACTGTGTATGTTTTGCTGGTGCTTTGTTGTATTTAATGTGTAATAGGTGTAAGGGGAACAGGGGTGGTATCGTTGTTTTCATTTATTTCATTTGTTTTCATTACATTCTTTACTTGCCGTTTGATTACCGGTTTGCTTTGTTTTTGTCTCTGTTTGTGAGTGCATGCGGGTCGGGCCAAGGCTGGGTGCGTCCCTGGAATCTCGCCCATAAAAATAAATAAATTGCCATATTCTCGACGGTGTGAATCTTAGCAGCACTGGACCGCTACAGTGTTATTCATTTCCCCTTGCTGCTGATTGACTGTGATGCATCTCCAGCTGAGTGTTCTTGTGCTTTCCGTTTTGTTCCTCTTAACCCTTAAACTGCCACAACCAGCTATAGTCATTTCCCAGTGCCATTTGCAAGCACGCAGGAGCTGATCAGTCAGTGCTGTACATTCGTTGAGCAGCCAGCTCATGACCACTGCCAGCCCCTTGTGAGCAGGGGGGCTGAACGCACCCCTAGAAGACACGGACGCTCCTCAAAAAAACCCTCTTAAAAAACGTTGATAGACTACTTTCACATTGCTCCCTTACTTGCGGCTGCTCTGTTGCGTGATATGGTTCTCGTGTGATGCTACGCATACTTAAAAGCCTGAACAGCACCTGTCCTTTTTGGCTGATTGCTTTGTTTCTCTCTCCTCCCCCACACATCCTCTGCTCTTGTTGGGGGTCCCGCTCCCGTTGTGCTCCCCTATGATGTTTGTCTATTCTTTAATCGAGAACTAACTGCATTCTGAGCTCATTTTACTTCTGAAAGAGACATGTTTGTTTGAAGTGTTTGAATAAAGTTCCTGTCTCTACAATCTCCAATGTTTCTGTGTAATTCTGTGACACAAGCGTGACACCCTGCAGCCTCACTGTCTCTGGGATGAGCCGCTGCACTAGACTAGCCTGCCAGCGTCAGATTTACCTCTGTGTGCTTGCATGCTGCCAGTTCAAACACAGTTGACTCGGTGATTTACTAATTTCATCCATGGCATCAGTTGCATCTTGTACATATTGTTCCAGTAGTTTTTTTAAACAGTTTTTACAGTTCATTAGCAGTGTGTAAAATGATCAGTGTTGCAGTAATTGTGATGCTCTTTGCATGGAAAAAAAATGTGTTCTATTAAAATTTCAGTTTGTCTACGTGAATTGTGACGTTTACTTAAAGTGCAGCAAAAAAGTATTTGGAGTCCAGGGATGCATTAACCCCCAAGTATGTGGTAGTTTAAGGGTTAAAGCCCCAAGATGCCGCCGAAACGCCCTGCACCTTCTAAGGCTTCTGACAATGAAAACGCACTTGCATGAATTACAGTACATATATCGGTAACATCGGTATTTTACATTCTACCACTGCAGGAGGCATAGCAGTACAGTATACAGGTTTACCTTTACATTCTTTTTTTTAGGTAATGTATTAAGCTGAGTTTGAAATTAAAGTGTTTTGGGGGCATATTTAGGGTTTAAACTATAAAAATAGGCATTTTGTTTTTAATTACATCCAAAATTCGTGGTTTTTCACAATTCGCAGGTGCTCTAGGAACGTAACCCCCGCGAATTTCAGGTGTACTGTATTGCATTCAATAATCTGTAGATTATAATGATTCAATATTTCACTGATGCAATAATTTACCAGCAAAGCACCATAATTACCTGCTATTCTTCATATTCCATCACAGCCGAACAATTTTAGCTTGATACTTCAATACAGATTTTAACACTATCAGGTACTTATTTGAAAAACTTTACATTTAAGAAGTATGAACTCCAATTAGCCCACTGACCCCCCACAACCAACAATTAACCACCATACATACTTGGAGGTCCAAGTGGAGTCAATGCTGTACTTTTGGCACAGGTGAAAGCAAGTGCAGGGATACAAGTGGGTGTGAACTAACAGAAGGAAAAGAGAAGAAAAGATATGGAACAGTCAGGGGGACAAATACTAGGAAAATATGTTAGCTGCTCATATATTTAGAAAGAATCCCATGTCCCCTATAGGATGGCCTTGATACTACACTAGAACATAATATTTTATATATCTCTGTCATCCATAGAATTTAAACTAATGAGGTACATTGAATTACACTGTGGTCTGTTGATATTTTTTGCTTCTGAGTCAACAGCAGACCCAAGGGGTATGTCTTATAACACTGAATATACTGTATCACTCTCAAAAAGATGCTGCTTTCTTTTAAAACACATATAATTTGATATTTAAAGCTCATATTTTCTAGTGCACATTAATGGTCAAAGTATCATTTCAAGGTTTATTCAGTTTTAAAAGAATGTATTCCCCATTATATTTTAACAGTGATTTTTGCATTCTTGGTGGTGGAAACCTTTTTTTTGTACTTGCTTTAGCTTTACCCAAGTTATATGTCTTTATATTGGACTATGCATACAGTATATCTGGATCATGTCTGGCACAAATATAGGGCAGTGGATGGCATTTTAATTCTCACACCTCTCACTTGCATGACTAGATGTTTGCATGTATTCCACAATGTCACCCACCTTGTGTAATTCTGCAAACTGAGAGTCATACCAGCCGCTACTGAATTGCATGTAACTGACATTTGCTAAGCATCCACACACACTTTAAAGTCCATTCTTTTGATATTTCTACTGTACAATACACTTTGCTGTTTTGTCAACTATCTGAAAATTCGAAATTAATGATTGATAAACAAAAAGACAGACAGACATATATAGTATATTTATTGAAACCAAAAGTGCACATGGTAAATAAACACCAAGGACCTGACAGTAGAGAAATTTAACCAGTGTTAAGTCTTCCTTGGGATCGCTTGCCAGCCACCCACTGCACTCACACCAACTGTTACAGGATTCTAGCTGTATGAGACAACACTGCAGCACATGCACACGTGAGACTGTGTGTGTGTGTGTGTGTGTGTGTGTGTGTGTGTGTGCGCGCTCGCGCAGCCCTACTCTGACTAACATTCGTACTCACCCACGTCCACCTGAGTAACAGTTTCACACTTATACACATATACACACTGACAAATGCAAGCACACACATACACAGATATAATTGTGTGACTCATTCACACGTCAAAGTTTTAATAGATAACAAATCTGAGTGAGAAACACTTGTTAAAAAAAGCTTATGTAGAGCAATACTAACATTCTCTTTGAGTCTGGAAGAGATGGATTAAGAAGGCAGAAACTATAGAATTTATTATTTTGGACAATTGCTTTTTTTTCATTTAATTTTTTATTTTTGGATCTTTATTTCTGAAAATCAGAATTTAATATGCTGTAAATGCATTTCAATACATGTTCAACATTTAGGTATTCAGTATTCTGTGTCTGGGTTGGACATAAATTATAAACCCAATTTGAATTTGAACATGTTAGGCTTTTTCACTCACACTGCACGTTTTGGCAACATATTTCCTTCAGTATGGGATGTTACAGTATCATAGGTGCTTAATTGATATCACTTGCCTCACATACCGTTAAAAGTGTTTTAATAATCTCTTCAAATGAAGTGTCATGCACCTAGGATGAAACTCCCAATGCGTGAAATGCTTGTTTGTTTATCTTGGTAGCTTTATTCTTCATGAGTATTGTGAAGAAAAAATGAAAATTAAGAAGATAGGAGGCTCCTAATGTCTATATGGCAAACGTATAATCTTATAAAAACACAAACCACACTGGGTGAAATGTGCTGTGCAGGAAAAGTTAAAACTAAAGAAACTGTTTTAGTCTCAGCTTCAAAGAATTGCTTACTTCCACCAGCATGATCATTAGATATTAAAAAAGATATATCTTTCATTAAAATAAATTTGTGTAAAGGAAGTTATTTTTGTTTATATCATCAAACTAACAAAATCAACACAGAACAGAGGAGAAGAAACAAAACTTTTAGCACCTGTAAACTTTTAGGTAAAACACACTGGAGTTAAAACAATCAACTTTGTTTCCCTTCTTGTCAATCTTAGTAGATACATTACAGAGCACACTTATGACAGTAGGCTCCATATGTGTAATGTTCAAATAGAATGTCATATTGGACAGATTTTGTTTAGATGGTGGTGGAAAGAGGACTTTCTTTAGGGACAAAGCAAAAGGACAAGCTAAGTTAATAAAACCAAAATATACAGAATTTCCTAAAAATATTTCCAAAATATGTTTTGGTTAATTGCTCAAGTATAAGTCTCCATCTAGGTGTTTTCTTTAGCAAGATAAAGATAAACACAGCTTAATGAAAGTGGCAATCTATATATATATATATATATATATATATATATATATATATATATATATATATATATATATATATATATATATATATATAAAAGCCAAATACCACTGACTCACTTATCATGAAATCTCCCGAACCATGAGGACTTGGGACTTGAAATTCAGAATGTAGGTTACCCTTGGCCCATAGGTGCTCGCTAAGAAAAATTAAAAAATTTTGTGGTCCAAGCGCGAAATTTCTTAGTTTTTTAGACCCGGATGTATGTCTGTCTGCTTTTCTTGAGAGAACCACTAACAGATTTAGATCAGGTTTTTTTCAAAAATTTGCTTGAACATTCCATTGATTTTGCGACTTTCTCATTATCATAGTTCGCTTGCGGTACCGATTTATTAGTGCAAATCCATGAGAGACTCATCGGGCTATGGGGAGGGGGGCAGGGACCTCCTCACTCACGCGTCTGCCTCGGGGCGTAACTTTAACTCCACTTAGTTAGTGAATGAGATAACTACTTAACGGATTTTTTTTTTTTCTAAATTTTGCTTGAACAATCTGGTTGATTTTGAGACTTCTCTCATTGCGCTAAGAATCATAGTTCGCTTGCAGGAGCGATATATTCATGCTAATCCGAGACAGAGTCTGAGGGCCGAGGGGAGAGGGAAGAGTGACGTCAGGAGTAGAGAGCTGGGCCGGGCCCTCCTCACTGTCTTGTTTCACTAATACGTGGTAGAAGCTGCAGGGGATGGTTAGTCTTATATACTATATCACGGGCAGCAAAATATCACTGGTCATATGCCATGTGCATGATGTGTTAAAATCCAAAGAACAAGTTAAACTTTTTACATAAAGAATCAGAAGTGTATATAAACATTTAAATGGAATAATGAACTTATTAATGTCAAATTACTGCAACTCAAAATAGGCAGATTTAATGTTAGTCTAATATTTGGTGAATTCTGCTAAGCATTGAAATGACATGTGGAACATAACATCTACATCTACTAGGATAACATAACAAAAGCTCTACAAATTAGTCTGTGTTTTATGCTTATGTAGAGGGTTAGTGCTTAAACATTAGGGGCTCAGGCTTCAGTTTTTCCTGCTTTTACCCTCTCGATTTGCGCTGTCTTTCGCTACATGTTTGGGCAGATGTGAAATGGATAATAAAGTAGCTTATCACACACAACTGTTTTAACCAATTTCGATTCAATGTCTGAAAATGGAAATAAAGTAAAAAGGATTCTGAAAGGTGGACAATGTTAACTTTATTCAGCTAGATAAGACCTATTTACACAATACAGAGTAAGAAAGTTGTTCATTTACAAACATAGTACACACTTCCCATACCGCAAATACCAATAAGTAAGCAACCCATGTAAGGAATGGCTATGAATATTGATCTTCTTTTGTTGAGGGACTGTACATACTCTGAAATGGAGGTGCACGCCTGCATGCCACTATAATGTATTAAAAACGGCAATGCTCTGGTCACATTATGTCACTAGAATATGAAACTGTATATTTAAATTAATATGTAACAAACAACTAAAGTACTAAAACAACACAAAAAGCACTCACACAGTCAGAAGTAGGACCAAAGACACAATACTCTAAGAGTTCAAACCCTTTGGTTCTGTATGCAACATTTTAAGAACTCACACAATTTTCTTTTATAAAATCTAAAATATTGAACAACATATCACTCTGCACACCTCCAGCCTACCAATGTGCCTGTAAGCAGAATAAACAGTCCTGCTACAATTAACACTATAAATGCTTATAATGGATAAAGCAGTGAGAGCGCAAGGACGTTGACAGTTGTTATAAATAATGATAAAACACTGCTCATTGTACTAAATATATTTGGTCATGAATTGTCTTTTATACACGCCAGTATCTCCGTCTCACTAAAGTACATTTTCTCTCATATTCACTTGCTGCTTGACTATAACTTCATTGCTGCTTTCCTATCTGTGTTATAAAAAGTGCTGGTGCAACTGCTAATGCAAGAGCAATTATTGTATTAAGTTCTGATCGTGCCCATTACCATGCAAAATGAGGAGGACCAGTGAGGAAGGGCTCCACATCCATTTCACCTGGGTGTTTCAGAGGTTTTGTAATTACATTTGATTTGACTCAGTTGTGCAAACACTATTTACAGAATTGACCTGCAATTTGACAAGGAGGCTATGCTGAAATGTTGTTTTCTCCGTAAGCACATTGTGATTTGGAGTATGGGTAGGATGATGTGAGGGTTAAGTACTAACTATTTTTGTTATTTTCTAAATGGTTTTCAACCTCAAATAGTTTTTAGTTTCATCCTTAGTGCCTAGCAACCATGTAGCATTATAGTAATCAGGTGAACATAATGACAGCACTCATGAAATCTTGAAGCACAAAGTTGCAGTGCCAAAACAAATGCATAAAATGTTGTTGCTATGATGCAGTAAATTGAGTAACAATGCATTCCTGATATTATGTTTCTTCTATAATCATATACAAACCATCATTCCTTCAAGAAAACAAAAAAGGCAATTAATTAGACAAGACAGTTAATTCTTGAAAATGTATCAAAACAATTTTTCATTAAAAAGAAGCTTGACATTTCTACAGTATGACTGAGGTTGAAAGTTAGACTGAAATTTAAGATAAGATTTAAGCTGTAACATAACAAATTTTCTTTAACACTATGGGAAAAAAATATAACTTGTAAATTGGTCTGTGTTTCTTAAAAATACTTGGTTTATTTCATAGTGGTCTAATAATAGCTACTTTGAAGTAATCAGAGAAAATGCCATTGACTAAAGATTTAATAATTATGTTCAGTTTTAGTTTTGAAAAAAGTTTTGTGATTAACTTCACCAAAATTGTGTTTAAAAAACAGCTGACAAGTTTCACTGTGGAAAGTAAACATTTCTTTATCTTCATTTTCCACTGCTTATCTGAGACCGGGTCATGGGGACGAATGTTATAGCAGTGAGGCTCATACATCCTTTTCTCACTTGCCAACTCATACTGTGGGATCCCAAGGTGTTATCAGGCCATCTGGGAGAAATAATCTTCATCATCAATCATACAGGTATTGGATAACTAAAGCTACATAAGCCACTTTATCAGGTTTTCCTTCAAAGTAACCTAATTGTATAGACTCAACAAAGTATAGAGAATGTGATACATTGATGCTGTCCCATATCAGCACCATAGTGTTCAATAGCAGCTGCAAATAAGTTCAAAGTGGTGCTCTTCTATCAGTAGCCCAAGGATTTCCATTGGCTGGACAATGTTTTGCTGGTTGTCCATCTTCTATGTACATCTTCTATGCACCTTTGGCCTTCATTGCATCTAATAATCTCAGTATATCACTGCTCCCGATATACTCACAAGTAAGAATCTGACATTCAAAACCATAGCAAAGTCAAGGCCATTTTATTTTTTTGGTATTTGTTTACCTGCTTGAAGTCACTTACTTACAGAGCTGTCAAAATTTATGAAAAAGTAGACACACCTAATAAAGTAGCTATTCAACATTCACGAACAAAGAGTGAGAAGGCTCTTTAAAAATACTACTTTGTTCTGTTCTTTTGTATTTAACAAGTACACTATACCAGCCACTGAATACCTGAATTACTTTTAACACTAGAATTACCAAAGCCTACAAAAAAACTCGCAGATCCGACCCACCTTAAATCGCTTCTTAAATCCATTCGCACCTCTCCGCCAGAGTCTTTTGTCATCTAAATGTGCTGATAAACACAAGCTGCAAGCAGCCGGCTATTCCATCCCCCCACTGACTTAGAACGTGTACGAACTTCTCCCAGCTCATGCCTTGATTGATTATCTGGGAGTGAAGTGGAGTTTTAGAGTGGAAATAATAGATCGTTATTTGGAACACATGCATTTCATGTGCGTTCCGTTTCTACAGTAATCTGTGTAAACACATTGTTAAAACATAACATATTTTTCATATTTTAGTAATAAACGTTACAAAATATAGGCATAAATTATAAAATGTGTAAATCCTGAAGTCCAAAGATCAAATAAACATTTTCACAAAAGGTTCAAGAACGATACATGAGCTTCCGTGGCGTACCGGTAAGATTTGCTGACTCAGCGTACAGCACACTTGCCGTGCCTCAGAGACCTGAGTTCGATTCCCCACTGGGGAGAAAATGTTACTTTTTTTTTTTTTTTTAACCTTCGCCGTTCTGCCTGCCTACCTGCCTGTACTCCCTGTCTATCTATATAGTAATAAGAGTAATTTTATTATTATATAGCAGCTTCCCTGTCTGCCTATCATATAGTGCCTTTCCTTCCTATCTATCTATATATCTATCTCCTTAGCTGTTTTTATATACCTAATATACAGTGCCTACCTATGGGGTGCCAAACAGGCAATTACAATGATTTTTGGAATATATAAAGTCATTCCTGAATATATAAAGTCAGCGCCGGAATATATAAAATCATTCCTGAATATATAAAGTCAGCGTCGGAATATATAAAGTCATTCCCGAATATATAAAGTTAAAACTTGAATATATAAAGTCAGTGTCAGAATATATAAAGTCATTCCTGAATATATAAAGTCAGCGTCGGAATATATAAGGTCACTCCCGAATATATAAAGTCAAAGCCTGATTATATAAATTCAGCGTTGGAATATATAAAGTCATAACCGAATATATAAAGTCAGTGTCAGAATATATGAAATCATTCCCGATTATATATAACGTCAAAGCCTGATTATATAAAGTCAGCGTCAGAATATATAAACTCATTTTTGAATACAGTAATCCCTCGCTATATCGCACTTCACCTTTCGCGGCTTCACTCTATCGCGGATTTTATATGTAAGCATATTTAAATATATATCAAAATGATGTATGTGGCCGGCATTTTGAACACTATATTTATTTATTCTTTTTGTATGGACGCATTTTTGGACGAACCTCACATGCCCAATCGACTCTGAGTGGCTTCTGTTGAAGTTTACGAGTGAGATGACAAGCACGGAAAATTTTATATATTCGGGAATGATTTTATATATTCCTACACTGACTTTATATATTCAAAAATGAGTTTACTGTATACAGTGGGGCAAAAAATTATTTAGTCAGCCACCAATTGTGCAAGTTCTCCCACTTAAAAAGATGAGAGAGGCCTGTAATTTTCATCATAGGTATACCTCAACTATGAGAGACAAAATGAGAAAAAAAATCCAGAAAATCACATTGTCTGATTTTAAAGAATTTACTTGCAAATTATGGTGGAAAATAAGTATTTGGTCACCTACAAACAAGCAAGATTTCTGGCTCTCACAGACCTGTAACCTCTTCTGTAAGAGGCTCCTCTGTCCTCCACTCGTTACCTGTATTAATGTCACCTGTTTGAACTCGTTATCAATATAAAAGACACCTGTCCACAACCTCAAACAGTCACACTCCAAACTCCACTATGGCCAAGACCAAAGAGCTGTCAAAGGACACCAGAAACAAAATTGTAGACCTGCACCAGGCTGGGAAGACTGAATCTGCAATATGTAAGCAGCTTGATGTGAAGAAATCAACTGTGGGAGCAATTATTAGAAAATGGAAGACATACAAGACCACTGATAATCTCCCTCGATCTGGGGCTCCACGCAAGATCTCAACCCGTGGGGTCAAAATGATCACAAGAACGGTGAGCAAAAATCCCAGAACCACACAGGGGGACCTAGTGAATGACCTGCAGAGAGCTGGGACCAAAGTAACAAAGGCTACCATCAGTAACACACTATGCCACCAGGGACTCAAATCCTGCAGTGCCAGACATGTCCCCCTGCTTAATCCAGTACATGTGCAGGCCCGTCTGAAGTTTGCTAGAGAGCATTTGGATGATCCAGAAGAGGATTGGGAGAATGTCATATGGTCAGATGAAACCAAAATAGAACTTTTTGGTAAAAACTCTACTTGTCGTGTTTGGAGGAGAAAGAATGCTGAGTTGCATCCAAAGAACACCATACCTACTGTAAAGCATGAGGGTGGAAACATCATGCTTTGGGGCTGTTTTTCTGCAAAATGACCAGGACGACTGATCCGTGTAAAGGAAAGAATGAATGGGGCCATGTATCATCAGATTTTGAGTGAAAACCTCCTTCCATCAGCAAGGGAATTGAAGATGAAAAGTGGCTGGGTCTTTCAGCATGACAATGATCCCAAACACACCGCCCGGGTAACGAAGGAGTGGCTTCGTAAGAAGCATTTCAAGGTCCTGGAGTGGCCTAGCCAGTCTCCAGATCTCAACCCCATAGAAAATCTTTGGAGGGAGTTGAAAGTCCATGTTGCGCAGCGACAGCCCCAAAACATCACTGCTCTAGAGGAGATCTGCATGGAGGAATGGGCCAAAATACCAGCAACAGTGTGTGAAAACCTTGTGAAGACTTACAGAAAACGTTTGACCTCTATCATTGCCAACAAAGGGTATATAACAAAGTATTGAGATGAACTTTTGTTATTGACCAAATACTTTTTTTCCACCATAATTTGCAAATAAATTCTTCAAAAATCAGACAATGTGATTTTCTGGATTTTTTTTTTTCTCATTTTGTGTCTCATAGTTGAGGTATACCTATGATGAAAATTACAGGCCTCTCACATCTTTTTAAGTGGGAGAACTTGCACAATTGGTGGCTGACTAAATACTGTACTTTTTTGCCCCAGTGTATATTGCAACACTGACTTTACATAATCAGGCTTTGACGTTATATATAATCGGGAATGATTTTATATATTCTGATGTTGACTTTATATATTCAAGTTTTGACTTTATATATTCCGACGCTGACTTTATATATTCAGGAATCTATATATATAAAATCCCTATGTGCGTCCAGGTGTCCGTGTGTGGGTGTCTTCTGGTGAAGTGTGCATGCGCGGGGCACGGTGCGATGCGCGATATTACTGTCAGAGAAAGTTAGAGGCGTTTTACGGAAATACAAACCAGTATTACTGCGAGAGGAAATTAAAGGTACACAATACAGTGACGCATATTACAGCCACATACAAGCCAGTATTACTGTCAGAGGAGATTAAAGGCATATTACCGACACGCACGCCTGTATTACCGCCGGAGAAAATTAAAGGTATATTACGAACGTACAAGCCAGCTGACGTACAAGACAGTATCCTTCAATAAGGGCACGCACAAAAAGGCGAGCCTCAAAAGGGCGACCTCAATTGGGCGCGGCGAATAAAGGCGCGCGTAAATAAAGATCTGCACCTTTGTTGCTCTTCACATATTCCAGAGCCATTTGAACTAACGCCTTTATTCGCCGCGCTCAATTGAGGTTGCCCTTTTGAAGCTTGCCTTTTTGTGCGAGCCCTTATTGAATAGAGCCGTACAAGACAGTATTACTGTCACAAAAAATTAAAGACACACAATACACGGCGGCAGCCCACGAAGAACGGTAAGCTCAGCAAGTAAACATCAAAAAAAGAAAGACTGAAAGAAAGAAAAATACGACCAACAAAAAGAATAAGGTCAAAGTCCCTTGCCATTTAATATAAACTGTTCCTACTAATGTTTATGCACTACTGTTCTAGCGCCCATTATTGTAATGGGCTAAATGACTAGTTACTGTATATATTCGGTTATGACTTTATATATTCAGACGCTGACTTTATATAATCAGGCTTTGACTTTATATATTCGGGAGTGACTTTATATATTCCGACGCTGACTTTATATATTCAGAAATGACTTTATATATTCCGACGCTGACTTTATATATTCAGGAATGATTTTATATATTCGGTAATGACTTTATATATTCTAACTCTGACTTTATATATTCAGGAATGTCTTTATATATTCTGATGCTGACTTTATATATTCAGGAATGACTTTATATATTCAAGTTTTGACTTTATATATTCAGGAATGACTTTATATATTCTGAAAATCATTGTAATTGCCTGTTTGGCACACCATAGGCACTGTATAATAGATATATAAAAAACAGCTAAGGGGATAGATATATACTGTAGATAGATAGGAAGGAAAGGCACTATATGATAGGCAGACAGGGAAGCTGCTATATAATAATAAAATTACTGTTATTACTATACAGATAGACAGGGAGTTCATGCAGGCAGGCAGGTAGAACGGCGAAGGTTAAAAAGAAAAAAAAGTAACATTTTCTCCCCAGCGGGGAATCGAACTCAGGTCTCTGAGGCATGGCAAGCCTACTGCCCTCTGAGTCAGCAAATCTTAGCATTACGCCACAGAAGCTGTCATATCATTCTTGAACCTTTTGTGAAAGTGTTTCTTTGATCTTTGGATTTCAGGCTTCATACATTTTATATTTTATGCCTACATTTTGTAACATTTATTACTAAAATATGAAAAAGTTTGTGTTTTAACAATGTGTTTACACAGATTACTGTAGAAACGGAACACACATGAAATGCGTGTGTTCCAAATAACGATCTATTATTTCCACTCTAAAACTCCACTTCACTCCCAGATAATCAATCAAGGCATGAGCTGGGAGAAGTTTGTGCACGTTCTAAGCCGGTGGAGGGATGGAATAGCCGGCTCCTTGCAGCTTGTGTTTATCAGTCCATTTAGATGACAAAAGACGCTGGCGGAGAGGTGCAAATGGATTTAAGAAGCGATTTAAGGTGGGCCAGATCTACGAGTTTTTTCGTAGGCTCTGGTAATTCTAGTGTTAAATTAACTCTGGAATATACTGAAATCCCACTGTTTTACAAGAAAAATGCCATAAAATACACATCTGACTTACTACTGATCATTCCACTGTTATCTTTATATATAATATGCTTGTTTGTCTGTCCAGGATTTTAAATCACCTGTAGCTCAGAAACCGTTTTACCTATTGACCTGAAATTTGGTACACATCTATTACATGACGTCTACTATCCGCTTTCATGGTGATGATTGACCTCCAAGGTTATTCCTCTTTTTATTTTATTTTATTGTAGAATCAACTCTTGGCAGCGGCCAGCAGGGCGGCCATGTGGTGTATGTGTACAGGCACTGTTCTCATTCCCTACCACCTTCGCCGTCACTTCCCTTATACCTCTTCATATCTTAAATCATTCTTGAGGCAGATTGAAGATTTAAGTGACAGGTTAAGTGAGAAATTAAAGAAAACGTACTAAGTAGTTAGTGTTGTCTTGTTTTAATTCTTACTTTGTCTTTTATTTTTCTTTTCTTCATCATGTAAAGCACTTTGAGCTTCATTATTTGTATGAAAATGTGCTATATAAATAAATGTTGTTGTTGTTGTAAGTAATTGCAACACAAACACTGACAGTTTTAATGTGAAAAGATGCAGACGAAAGAAGAGATGAAGCGGGTCACTAGGGTGGAGAAAAGAAGAGCTGCTCAGGAAGCAGCAAGCACATCAACCTCTGAGCAAACGAATGCTAAACGTACAGAGAAAGAGTCTGAAAACTATGAATGCTCAAGTCAAGTGTATTCACTGTATTATATATTCACTTATATAATGACTTTCAATAAGTTGCACAACAACAAAGAATAAGCTGAAGTATATGATGGAATCTGTTTTGTTCAAAAAATAAACAGTACAAGAAAAGAAAATACCATATTGAAACAATACATGCCCTGAATGGTGGCATTTGTTGGAGTAGCCTGGATGTGGATGTCTGGAGTAGATTTTTTCTCATACATTTACTACTAACTTAATATCTGTTTATTTTGTTCACAAGCTCTGTTGAACACCCTCCTCCTTCTCTTAAAACACTGTACGACTCATAGCAGCCTGTGTAAAAGCATGATAAAATGCGTGGGAGCTTTTTATTTAACTCTCTGTGTCTGAAAGTCAGATGAAAAGAAAGACCTCAACAAATAACCACTGTGAATGGCTAAGGATATTATAAGGAAAATGTGTGTGTATGCATGTGTGTACTTGTATGTGTGTGAAATTTTCTTGATTCTAAGATTGCTAGAGCTATCACTGTATATTGCAATAATGCATTCTGAATAAATATCTTTATCAACCTACTTTTAAGTAATGATCACCCTGTTACCCCATATAACTTTCAAGAGCTCCCATTCTCCACCATACTAATGGAATCTATAGATACATTTAACATGCTCTGTTGCAATGATCATTCATGTACCTGTATACCTGACTCCACAACTCAGTAATGAGTGCCAATAATGCACCTTCTAGAGATTTGTCAGAGGTCCTTTATTCTCTACCTCAGTTCTAACAAATGCATTTTATACATATTTAAGTTCCAGAATATTCCTCATTAATGACTACTAATTAATGTTAGAATGGCCTTGTTTCTATATTGCTGAATTATATACTGCAATGTCTACTACTAACTAATATATTGAATGCTATTTTTATTCCTTTCAAATTTATAATACTTATTCTAAATCTCCTTTACTAATATTTAATTCATGCATCTAAGTGCATTTATATCAAAACCTCCATTCAGCTTAAAGACCCTTTCAGTTTGTTGCATTGTCATTGTCTGCCTGCTGTGATGTAACAAATTGGCACATAACAAGCTATCCAAGCATCAGCAAAAAATTATACTTGTATATACAGCATATTCATAGAAATATTACTCAAGTGTCAAGTAAAGTAACTACATGAAGCATACAGTAACTAATTAGTATGTAAAAGTGGAATTTCTTTTTTTCTACTGACTGGTCAGGGTTACATAAGTAGATCTGTGATAGCTGTGAAGCTCACATATGCAGTGAACGGCAGATGAACAAAGACAAGGTCCACTTCTGGACATTTTTTCGAAATGACTAGGAATTAGCAGCATAGAACTGAAAAAAGTGCAGAATTAGTTCTTCTTGGTAGTAAGTTTGAAACTTCTTAAAATTATCATTCATGATGTGAACAAAACTAAAATTAACCTGCACAGCAAAATTTAATAACATAGCACTACATGTATGACTGTACACATATAAAATATAAAACAATAAAAAAGCAGATGCACTACTTGTTGTGGTGTGACATTTTGCATATAAGTTGATAAATATTTTGTATGTCTTTATTTGTAACTTATAACACTAATGTCTATCATGGATAAGAACAGCAATGGTTTGATGGTTAAGAACAAGTCCTTTGTAATTTTACGACAGGGTTGGGGGATGTGCCTAAAAGAAGTTTGGCAAGTGTTTCTCTGCAGGACTCTCTCAATCAACCCCCACAGGAAAGCCAGACTGACTAGCAGGCAAACTTCACCTTAACAAATGATTTTGGGGGCAGGTGTGAAGGTACTTTATGCCCCATTGGTCTGAAGTATGGCTGTTTGGAATTGGCTTCTATCAGAAGCCTTTAAGTACCATGATGCGCTATTGGACAGAAAATCTATAAATTTGCTTGCTTTACCCCTCTCTCTTTCTCTCTCTCTTACAAACACCATGAACTGAAAAGGACAACACAATGAAGAGCACAGCTGGGCAGCCATATTGAGACAGGCATGTGTCCTGTTCTTTAGAAGGCTGACCAAAAATGAAGACTTAACTAGAGACATTTTAAGTAACTAACACGTCTGTGTGCTGCCTGAAGCTACACATTAGCATTTATCAGGTTGTATGGTTGCCAATGTTCAAATGTACTTTGCTAATTGTTATTAATTATGAATATTATCAATAATACATTATTTAAATTGTAACTTAACTCCTGCTTGTCATTTAATACACCTAATTGCTTGAAGTTATAAATGTAGAAGGGAAGGTGGGGAAAAGTTATATGGTACAGTACCTTATAAACAGTGGTAAGTCTGTGAGATTTGAGGCATTCTGACAAAGGCTACATATTAATAATACAAAAGGGGAAACTAGAGTAATATGTCACAGTATATAGACAAAACAACATGTCTATCATTTTATTGTAAAATCATACTAGAATTTGCTCTTAAATGTAAGAGTGAGCAGGGACCCAATTCCTAACTGGCGTACTGGATATGGTACATGTGGCATAGCACAAAAGACTAAAAGTTATTTCACATTTACAAATAAACAAGTCGTACCTGCTTACATAATAGCAAAAATAAGGGGGTCTCTGTGAATTTAACCTACTGCTAAGATACCATTAAAACTGCTAGACAATTTACATTAATTCACAGCAGTACCACAACGTACAGACCAAATCATGGATGACAGAGTATAATACACTATTACTTTTTCTTCTCCTCATTCTTCCCAATGGCTTGTTTTTCATAATCCTTAAATAAAAATCAAAGCCGTTTCACTCTGTTCATTTCATCATAGCTAAAACAGGGGTTTTATTGGCATCCTTCACAATTTCAAGACAAACCCTGGCTAATATGGCAGATTCTGATCAAGAATGCAACTCTATGTTCTCAATGCATTTTTTAACCTTTATGAGATGTGAATTTTCTATTACTACATATTTTATTTAAGTTTTTTGAGACTGCATGAATCAAGTATCTAAGGATTATTGACATACCTGGCTACTGGATCTGAAAAACTATTTATTCTTGTTATAAAAAAAAAAATAGTCTGTAAGGTCTCATGATGCATTACTGCCAACTATACTTAATTTAAAATATTTTTACACTTAACAGTATAATGATTATAACCCCAAACGTACATACTCAAAACACTAGGAGTGTCTGTCATTGCAGTGATGATTATGAAAGCTAAAACAAACTGTAAAGCTGAGAAAAAATCATCATAATTCATTACAATGAAAATAACAGTAGCACATATTTGCCATAGGAACACATGTATATTTCAGATGGGTCCTTGCATATGTGTTCTTAAAGCTGTGGTAATAAGGTTAACCTACATTCATCATCTACTAGTATGAAATTAAGTATGTACAGATTGCACAGCATGCTGAAATTCACCTATTGATCCTGTTTAATACAAATTTCTTTGAAATCTTTTCATATTTAATTTATACTTTGTAAGTCAATTTTTGTTATTTTTTTTGGTTTACATATAGAAAAAATATGACAAGTGCTTGGAAGAATATTTTAGCTGACTATAAATTTAAAGCACTGCAATAAATTACTATCTGTATAATCTATCTTTTGTAATGATATCACAATTCACTAGTGTACTGTACTGTAATATTCCCCAAATTAAACATTTTCTGATCATTCATAGTGGTTATGCAGTTCCATCCATCCATCCATTGTCTCCCGCTTATCCAAGGTCGGGTCACGGGGGCAGCAGCTTGAGCAGAGATGCCCAGACTTCCCTCTCCCCGGCCACTTCTTCTAGCTCTTCCGGGAGAATCCCAAGGCGTTCCCAGGCCAGTCGAGAGACATAGTCCCTCCAGCGTGTCCTGGGTCTTCCCCGGGGCCTCCTCCCGGTTAGACGTGCCCGGAACACCTCACCAGGGAGGCGTCCAGGAGGCATCCTGATCAGATGCCCGAGCCACCTCATCTGACTCCTCTCGATGCAGTTCCCCACAGGCTTAAAATGATACTTGAGACCTACGGTCTCTGAATTATGAAACTTATTATGAAACATAGAGATTAGCTTTTTTTATCTTACTGGAGCAGTAATCAAATCCATCAGAGCATAGTATGAAGTGCCAACCCAAAGAAATGGAACAAGAGGAAAGCAAAATAATACAAAACAGCATTAGACTGAACATCTTATGTAGTAACAAAAAGAAACATGGGCCATAAAGTTTAAAAACCTGCCCAAAGCAAAGTGACAACTTGTAAAACTTCCAACATAATTCAAGGGGTGCATAAAATATACTGTAGCTTCAAATATCAGTTTCAGCAGACTGTGTCTGCAATAATATCTACAGTTGTATCTACAGTTTAGGGGAATCTTTATTGGAGAAAGTATAACTTACTAGAAGATATTACAGATTTTTCTTGAAACTCAAGGAGGCAGAATTGCCAGCTGTCATGTTGGGACATTATAACACTGTCCAGTTTCCATTTTTCTTTTGCAGTACCACTGGCAAATTCCTAATGTTTAGAATGTTTAGAAAGGCATGGATTTAGTTTGCATACAAAAAAGTCATAATCTGTAGCTGCTTGTCTAATGACTTTCTTTATGCACATATAACAGATGATGTAATTTTAAGTCGTGTGCTACCTGATATTCTTGGGGGACAATTTAGTGTGTGGTTCAAGTGTAGCACTCTTTGAGGCATAGTTAAAACACAATGAACATTCTGTCTAAAATGTGTAAGTTTCATCAGCTATTGGTGGCTTTACTGGTAAGTTTAAAACTTAGCCAGATCTGTTCCTTATTTTATGGTATGTTCTCAGTAAACAATGTTAGATGAAGCACCGATTTCCAAATTATGTTTAATACAGGTTGACATTCAAAAATCTGGCCATTGATAATCCAGTTCCTTCATATTTCCGGCATGGATTTCGGAGCACATTTTCAAATTTACCGCGTTGTCGCGCCACTGTTTTCTGGAGGCGCCGTTTATGTTTTGATGGCGCTGTAGTTGAGAATCAGTTGTTGGGTCTTGCTTGCACCTGCTAACAGGCATTCCTGCTCATTCCTTCTCATTTTATCATTTATTTGCTGCTGTATAGCCCCATTATGTATTCAGCAAAGAAAAGAGGTGGCATAAAACGTAAACATTGTGCGTTGTCGATCACAGAAAAAGTGGAAATGCTAAAAAACTTGATATCGACGTGTCTGTGTGAACCATTTATGAAACATACGACATTGGCTCTTCAACATTAAAAAACAAAAAGAAAAACTGTTAAAGTTCTTTTCTGACAGTGGATAAAAAAAAGCAAATGTTTGTAAGGAAGTCAATGATGGAGGGTAAAAGTTCAGAACTGGACCAAGTTCTCATAACCTGGTTTAATGTTCGTGTAAGTGAAGGTGTGGAAATTTCTGGTGATTTATTAAAGGAACAAGCCAAACAGGTTCATGAAGAGCCGGGATTGCAACACAAGTGAGAATATTCAGAAGGTTGGCTGCATCGTTTCAAGTCGCGACATGGCTTACAGTTTCATGCGGTGTGTGGGGGAAAAACGTTCAGCAGACAAAAATGCGGCTAGTGCATATGTGGATGAATTTGAAAAGTTAGTTAGTGATGAACATTTAAGCCCTGAACAAGTGTACAATGCTGACGAGACTGCCTTGTTTTGGAGATGTACGCCAAAAAGAATTCTAACAACTGAGGATGCAGAATCGCCTTTGGGGTTTAAAGCTTCGAAGGATCGCGTTACGGTAATGTGCTGCTCTAATGCTGCGGGTACCCATAGATGTAAGTTGCTCATTATCAGGAACAGTTTACATCCGAGGGCCTTCATGAGTATGGCACAGTTTCCTGTCCATTACCGTGCCAACAAGAAGGGATGGGTTACCACTGATATTACATTTGATTGGTTTCAAAAATGTTTTGTTCCTGAGGCTAGGGCTAACTAAAATTCTGTAGAACTGTTTTATTTAGTTGGTGAACATTAAAATTTCATTTGCTTTTCATTTAGTGTTTAATTTTCTTTCTTTAAAGGATGGTACAGATAGTCATTTTCTGTTAAATATATACAGCATACAGTATATAACCATCCAAAATCCGGCATTTTCGAAAATCCGGCACTCCACAGGTCCGTTGGTTGCCGGATTTTTGAATGTCAACCTGTACTAGTTTTACTATTTAAAAATAGCATTCTGTCCAGTGTTGATAATAATTTGAAATTATGTATATTTTTTTTGCACCAACAGTTGTAATCAAGAAATCTGTGACAGGCCTCTTTAGGATAAATATTAAGGTTTGGGACACTTGTGAAAAATGAATGTATACAATTTGATCCCAAGTATTTAAAATCCTCCACGTTTGCCAACTCAACTCCCTGCATCCTCATCATTCCTCTGACCTCCCTCTCATTCACACATGTATTCAGTTTTGGTCCTCTCTAGAGCATACCTCCACCTATTCAGGGTCTCCTTAACCTGCTCCCTACTATCGTTACAGATCACAGTATTATCCACAAACATCATAGTCCACGGGGACACCTGTCTAATCTTGTCTGTCAATCTGTCCATCACCATTGCAAATAAGAAAGGGCTCAGAGCCAATCACTGATGTAATCCCACCTTAACCTTAAATGTATCCGTCACTACTACAGCAGACGGCACCACTGTCTCATTTTCCTCGTTTATACAGTGCATCCGGAAATTATTCACAGCGCATTACTTTTTCCACATTTTGTTATGTTACAACCTTATTCCAAAATGGATTAAATTCATTTTTTTCCTCAGAATTCTACACAGTACACACAACACCCCATAATGACAATGTGAAAAAAACTTTACTTGAGATTTTTGCAAATTTATTAAAAATAAAAAAATTGAGAAAGCACATGTACATAAGTATTCACAGCCTTTGCCATGAAGCTCAAAATTGAGCTCAGGTGCATCCTGTTTCCCCTGATCATCCTTGAGATGTTTCTGCAGCTTAATTGGAGTCCACCTGTGGTAAATTCAGTTGATTGGACATGATTTGGAAAGGCACACACCTGCCTATATAAGGTCCCACAGTTGACGGTTCATGTCAGAGCACAAACCAAGCATGAAGTCAAAGGAATTGTCTGTAGACCTCCGAGACAGGATTGTCTCGAGGCACAAATCTGGGGAAGGTTACAGAAATATTTCTGCTGCTTTTAAGGTCCCAAAGAGCACAGTGGCCTCCATCATCTGTAAGTGGAAGAAGTTCGAAACCACCAGGACTCTTCCTAGAGCTGGCCAGCCATCTAAATTGAGCGATTGGGGGAGAAGGGCCTTAGTCAGGGAAGTGACCAAGAACCCGATGGTCACTCTGTCAGAGCTCCAGAGGTCCTCTGTGGAGAGAGGAGAACCTTCTAGAAGGACAACCATCTATGCAGCAATCCACCAATCAGGCCTGTATGGTAGAGTGGCCAGACAGAAGCCACTCCTTAGTAAAAAGACACATGGCAGCCCGCCTGGAGTTTGCCAAAAGGCACCTGAAGGAATCTCAGACCATGAGAAAGAAAATTCTCTGGTCTGATGAGACAAAGATTGAACTCTTTGGTGTGAATGCCAGGCGTCACGTTTGGAGGAAACCAGGCACCGTGGTGGCAGCATCATGCTGTGGGGATGTTTTTCAGCGGCAGGGACTGGGAGACTAGTCAGGATAAAGGGAAAGATGACTGCAGCAATGTACAGAGACATCCTGGATGAAAACCTGCTCCAGAGCGCTCTTGACCTCAGACTGGGGCGACGGTTCATCTTTCAGCAGGACAACGACCCTAAGCACATAGCCAAGATATCAAAGGAGTGGCTTCAGGACAACTTTGTGAATGTCCTTGAGTGGCCCAGCCAGAGCCCAGACTTGAATCCGATTGAACATCTCTGGAGAGATCTTAAAATGGCTGTGCACCGACGCTTCCCATCTAACCTGATGGAGCTTGAGAGGTGCTGCAAAAAGGAATGGGCGAAACTGGCCAAGGATAGTTGTGCCAAACTTGTGGCATCATATTCAAAAAGACTTGAGGCTGTAATTGCTGCCAAAGTTGCATCAACAAAGTACTGAGCAAAGGCTGTGAATACTTATGTACATGTGGTTTCTCAGTTTTTTTATTTTTAATAAATTAGCAAAAACCTCAAGTAAACTTTTTTCATGTTGTCATTATGGGGTGTTGTGTGTAGAATTCTGAGGAAAAAAATGAATTTAATCCATTTTGGAATAAGGCTGTAACATAACAAAATGTGGAAAAAGTGATGCGCTGTGAATACTTTCCAGATGCACTGTATATCCTGTAACACTCTTACATACTTCTCTGCCACTTCCAACTTCCTCATACAATACCACACCTTTTCTCAAGGCATCCTGTCATATGCTTTCTCCCAGTCCACAAAGATGCAATGCAACTCCTTTTAGCCTTCTTTATACATACTTCTCCATCAACACCCTCAGAGTAAACATCACATCTTTGGTGCTCTTTCCCGGCATGAAACCATACTGCTGCTCGCTAATCATCACCTTCCTTCTTCACACAGCTTCCACTACTCAATCCCATAACATCATGCTGTGGCTGATCCATTTTATTCATTTGTAGTCACTACAGTTCTGCACATCACCCTCATTCTTAAAATTGATACCAGTACTGCTGTTCTTCGCTCCTCAGGCATCTCTCACCTTCCAAGACTGCATTAAACAATCTGGTTAAAACTTCACTGCTATCTTTCCTAAACACCTCCGTGTTTCCACAGGTATGTCACCTGGACCAACGGACCATTCTTCATCCTCTTCCTAGCTGTCCTTACTTTGTCCTTGATAATCTGTTGCACTTCCTGTCTCCAGATCATCCAACCTTCTCTTTCTCTCTCTCATTCATCATCCTCTCAAAGTCCTCTTTCCATCTACTCAACAACATTTTCCTCACTTATGAGTATGTCATTATCCTTTGTCACACTAAACTGCTTCTCATCTTTCCCAGCTTAGTCCCTCTGTTTAGCCAATCAGCACAGGTCCTTTTTTCCCATCCTTACTGACCAGCCTCTCAAACAACTCATAATATGCCTTATCTTTAGCCTTCACAACCACTCATCACCTTATGCCATAACTCCTTGTACTTTCTACTTTATTCATCTCTCTGACTAACCCCACTTCTTCTCCATCCTCTTCCTCTGTATACTCTCCTGTTCTTCCCCATTCTATCACCAGGTTTCTTTTTCCTCCTTCCTCTGTCCAGATGTCACAACAAGCACCCTTCTAGCTGTCACCATTACCACTTCTGCAGTAGCTGCCCAGCTATCTGGTAACTCTTCACTGCCACCTGTTATTATTAAACTAACACTGTCAAAATTTTTGAGTAATTTTTGGGGATGGGAATATTTAAGAAATGTTTTGCATTTAAATTGATGATAACTAGGTGTTTGCATTACAAACATTCACAATATGGAAGAATTTTCATGCATGGAGTAGCTTTTTAAAATGGAGGAAGCCTTGCATGTCCACCCAGATATCCCTTTTTAAACAATTCATAAGTGGTTCAAAATTCTATTAAAACCCTGTGACCCCAACTGACCTGAAAAATAAAATACAGCTACATTTAAAGGCACCAGACTTGAATTCTATCCTAAAATAGGTGAGAATAACCATTAAAAAGCTTGATACCAAACACAAAACAAACATTACTAATATTTTAAACAAGCCTTTAACAAATAGCAAAACACAAAATGTAAGAAACCAAAAATGCTTGCTGGTGGGTTTAGGGGCAAGCTGGAAAGTTACAAAATTAGTCCACAATCCAGAATCAAAAATCTAATTACAATAGCTAAAATCCAAAAACCATAAAATCAAAGAAAAGGTAAGTTACAAAAATTCAATGGCCAAAATCCAAAAGAGAGCTGAAGAAACACAACAGTATGCCAATGCCTTAGTGAAGGACTGAAAACACTCAGTCCCTTACAGTATAAATGCTGAGCCTTCAGTTGCAGCAGTAGGTGGCCTCATGTCTTTTGGTTCCACACATAACACTTGAAAAAAACAGAAAGAACAAACTAAACTGAAATATTTAATCAATACATAAAAATGAAAACAGTAAATATGCAGGAAATGATAAATGGCAAAAAAGGGAAAAGTCAAAAATGTTTTTTGTAACATAAACCCCAACAGAATACACAACAGACATAAATAAATAAAAGGAAAAACATTAGAGCTAGTAGTGCTGGGCGGTATACTGGTTCATACCAAAAACCGTTTTTTATTTTTGTTATGATATGGATTTTTCTTATACCAGAACACCGGTTTAAATAGCCTAAACAACGTTCGGAACCTGGCGCAGCGGTAAACTATTAACTGCACCAATAAACATGCATGCAATGGAGTACATGCGTTAGTAGAGGTATTGAGCGGTGAAAATGGACAGAGAACATTCCAAAACGGAAGCTGTAGCAGACAATAAAGTTGAACATGATGACACAGAAGAACTTTTGACGAAAAAAGGTGCTGTGTCTGTTGTCTGGAGATACTTTGGTTTTAAAAGGTCGGATGTGGACCATCATTTTCAAATGTGTGAATACTGTTTCTATACTACTGGATAATATTGCAAGCCAAGTTGTACTTGTTTTATTTTATTTTTATTTCAATACTGTGTAATGTACCTGATTACTGTGTAATAGTGTGACTATGCCGGTCCCCTACAGACTCCCTCTTCCCACATGTCTGCTGAACCAACATCGTCGATAGTTATGACTGAGGTGAGCTAAGAAATCTCATTGAAGCCAGGGCGCAGCCAAACCATCCAAGATCGGCACACCTCCCGTCTTTCTTCACTCTTACTAAGTCGCTCCTCAGATCCATTGGGAGGTCTTACATTTTGCTCGCCCCACTCTACACGCTTAGTCAGTGGGGTGAACCAGCCCCTAGAGCACCTCAGCCTGTGCTCCCTCACAGAGCCCCAGCTCATAATGCCTTCTCCTTCCTGGTGTTTGGATCGTCTCCCATGACTGCCTTTTCCCTTCTTTAACCTCCTTGTGTTCTATCTTTTCTTTTTTACTTCCCCCTATCCTGCCGGCCCATAAATATACGTCTCCATGGGCGCAGCGCCTTATTCACATGCCGCAGTAAGCCGATGAAACAATTGAGAACGATCGGGTGCGACTCGCCCCATTCACCTCATCAACTCCCCACGGTCGTGCAATCGCGCCCACACAGACGGACCCACCGAACTGGATTTAAAAATTTACCTTTTTTTTTTTTTTTAAGCCGCGGACCCACTATAACACAAATAGCATTATAAATGCAAGTTGTAGTTTTATTATTTATGTATATAGCTTAGCTTGAAGCAAGGTCCATATTAATGCAATTTGCCTTAATGACAGTTCAGTTCGTAAAGATGTCATCACCAAATTGTACTTGTTTTATTTTATTTTATTTTCTACTGTGTAATGTGCCTGGGCTTGAAGTTTTAAAGTAATAGTATTATTACTGGAAGTTACACTATTATTTATTTTATTAAATATTATGCAGTTTAATGACGGTAAAGTTGTTAAAAAAAGTCACTTTAACATGTCAGTGGACAGAGATTTTTAACATTAACAGAAAGCGTAGTTGATTTACAAAAAATATTTATTATTTATTCCTTTTCTAAGACATGTTCAGTGCAATACAACTTTTGACAAGCACCTCTGGATATTTTCTAAATGCCTCTTTGGATGGTTGACAATTGTTGTCAAAATTTTAGTTTAAGTTGTTTGCAAAATTTGTTCAATAAAAAGGTTCTATATTTTAACTGTAACTGTCATGCAATGTGATTCCTTCTCTTCATTAGTGCCCCCCTCCTTGAAAACTATCACTTTATGGGGCCATGCAAACCTGTACTAATACTTGTGTGCACATTAAAATGTTTTTTTGTACAATTCTCATGACAGTGGAATAGATCATTCTTAGCCAGTCTACTGTAGTAATTGCAGTGGAAAATGTGGTTAACTCATGCATGGGAAAAAAATACCGTCAAATACTGTGAAAGCGGTACAATTTTGAAAAATACCGTGATATAGAATTTTGTTCATACCGTCCAGCACTAAGAGCTAGTGATGAAACTCTGGCCAATGCATGATATAAAACCAGCAAGAGGCCTCTCCTGTATCTACAAATACTCATGGCTCCATTAAAACATCACAAACTACCAGCTGCAGAAAAATGGTCTGCTCAATTGTTACTTTCAATTTCAAGACTGCGTGGGGAAAAAGCAAAAAAAAAAGGAAAAAAAGAATGCAACTCTAGCATTGTAAAATTTACAATAACATACAGTAAATTATGAAAAATTACCAAAGTATCTGATACACAAAATTGAGAAACTCTAGGATCAACTGGGAATTTGTGAAACTTAAATTCTGTATTTCTATCATAAGAAATACTGCATTACATTTTATTGTTTTCTTCTATGTGACTTTAGAGAAGAAGCCTGGATATTAGAAGAAATGCAATGCACATCTTAACTTGCTAAGTAAAGACCCAATCCACAATGGGGAAAAGAATTCCATTGAAATGTGCAATAGGGAAGTATTTCTGAAGTTCAGTTTTTGATCCTGATGGTGAATTCCAAACACTTTGCCAAAAAAAACTGACAAGACTTCTAACAGCTCTCATTTGACCATGTATGGGAATACATTACACTCTACTAGACAAGGTGGCAAGCAAATCTCCAGAAATGAAAATGTGAGGTTTCTTTATATGTGCTCAATTGAATCATAGGTACCTGTTAAAAATGTCTGCATCAACTTTCTCTTCCAACCCTGCTCTCAAATAAGGTGTAAAAAGCTTTTTATTTTAAAAATAACCCTCCAGGTGTTTGACAAGAGTACGCACTTAATAAAAATAATTACTAACTTGTTGCTGTCTATTTAAAAATAAATGATCAATGTTAAAATATCATTAAAGACCCTATTTAGATTAGCATCTTAAACTCTGTAAGTGGGTATGTTAATTAAAATCCATTTAGCCACTTAAGCTTTACAGGAAGTCAATTCAGGGCAGAATGAACATGCAATCTGTAGATGTGAGTTCAATACCAGTAAACACAAGGTCTATTTCTGTACTTTATACACCATCACATTACAATAATGAACAATTACCCTGCAGTCTTACACCTAACAGCCTCACTGTGGTCAGCCTCTTAATCATTTTTCAGTTCAGTAACATGATAATTTGGAAGCGAGAAACTGCACTCATCCCTTTATAGACAAATGTAGCTATAACAGTCTTTAGAGGATAGAAGCGTGCTATTTTGACATCAAATCTGCTGTGAGGTTTGGTATCATCATAATCACAACTAAAGGGACTTTATTATTATCAGACTTTAATATTACAAGATATACAGCATTGGACACAGAATGGTCTTATGATTATGACACTTTAGTATATTGCAGACTGGTACAGAAATGGCCAAATAAAGTACCTTTGGTATAGGTTCTGACACCTGAGATCATGAACTAGAGAAAGTGGGTGGAGGAAAGTGTATGGATGGAAATTTGAAGGCAGACAAAAGTGTTTTATTGGAGAAAGAGACAGAGAGAGAGGGAGGATTGTGTTTGAACAGGGTTCAGATTTCCAGAAAAACAGTGAATCCTAGTATGTATGAAGTCCCACAAGGAAAATGTTAAAGATGAGAATGAATTTAGGCACATTATCTCGATGCTGATATTCTGATATTCTGTTGAAGCCTGTTACATTGAGAGGGTGCTGAAGAAAAGATAAAATACCATCTTTACATTCAAATCAAAACACAGAGATGCCAACATTGCTACATTATAGGCATGAATCATAAATACAATGAAACTTTCCCCATAGAAGCATATAGCTGTAAAGTTAAATTTACATAGCTTTACTGTGCTCAATGTTATTAAAATGTAAGTGACAGCTGAAAAAAAAAACGAAATAACAATAAAAAGACTTCATGACTTTCTGCACAGCTTGCTAATTAAATGAAGTCTAGTTACAATTAAAGGCAAAGAGGGTCAAAGCACAATTTGAGCAAACAATGACAAAAAAAGGCAAGGCCTTTTGGAAAAAGTTAAAATCTATATAAGCAAGGAATTTAGTCAAACAGAAAACTGCAAGCAACTTTTACTAGGGGCAATAAAGTTATTAAGTATTTTTATACAAGAGAAACAAGAGGCATCTGAATGTTAAGCTATGTGTATACAGTTTATTTTTTAATGTGCTAATAAATATGCTATCTCTACCTGAATGAGGCAATTTACAGCATACTGTAGTAAACTAGAAGTTCTCACAGTAATAGTTTTCATGTATTAATAACTTGATTTAAAACTAGATATATGACTATTATATTTAAGTATTACTCCTAACTGTGCGATATAAAAATAAACTGATCTGAATTAATTTGCATTATTTTTCATGTACTAAAATGTAGTACAGGTTTGGCATGAGCAAAATTTTCCCAGTATTGCAAAATGAAAAGCAAACCCATCTTTAGGTCAAAGAGAGTTTTTTTTATAATAAACTGGCATTATTCAATTTTATCTTCATCTTACATAGTACCTCTCTAAGTAATTAAATGTTACTTACATTTAATACAGCTTTCCTGCAATGTAATAATTACAGTCTAATAATGGACTTAACAGTGAAAGGCACTATAAAAAAACTAATTATTACTACGGGATAGGCAGAAGTACTACATCAGAAGTTGAAGTGGAGCAATAAGTCAATCAATGTTAATTTACTGAAGTTTTCTTAGGAAATACAATCACAAACTCCATTAGTAAGCTGTCAGCGATTGTAATATATAATACCTCCAAACTTGTCTGAGAAAAAAATATTGATTATATAATTATTTATATTTGATACTTAAACAATTTGTTCACTGGCAAATGTTATTATCTAGAAAGAATTGAAAAGGAATCAAGAGATAGTAATTGATTGCAAGGAAAGAACCTACTATATGTATGCAATTTGCCTGTGTGAACTGAGAAGACCTAAATCATTATAATCATACAAGAAAAAGTTAAAGAAAAAAAAGAAAAATCCACAAACTTTAACTGAGGATCTTAAATTGATTTTTAGGCAACTAAGGAGATTCACTCGTTTATTAAGGGTAACTTGCTTGAGAAGAATCTTTTATAAAGTGCATTAACATATGATTAAACAGATATGTTAGATTCATTAATGTACAAAATTAGTGTAGCATGTATTCTTTCATTCATCCTCAACTAGGACGAGATATAGAACATTAGAACATGAAAACAATCTACACAAGAAGAGGCCATTCAGCCCAACAAAGTTTGCCGGTCCTGTCCACTTTCAAATTCTTCCAAAATTATATCAAGTCCAATTTTGAAAGTCCTTAACACACTACTTGGTAGTTTATTTCATATGACTATGTTTGTCTGTGAAAAGAAAAACTTCCTAATGTCTGTGTGAATTTTATTTTCAACAAGTTTGCAGCTGTGTCCCTGTGTCCTTGCTGGACTCAACTGAAAGTAAAAGTCTCGATCAACTGTACTAATTTGCGTCATAATTTTAAATACTTTAATCATGTCATCTCCTAATGTCCTTCTACTTAAACTGTAAAGGCTCAGATCTTGTAATATTCTCTTGATAGCACATCCCCTTCCCTATAGTCCTGGAATCAGCCTAGCTGCTCTTCTCTGGACTTTTTCTATCACTGCAATGTCTTTTTTGTAGCCTGGAGACCAATATTGTACACAGTACCCCAGATAATGTCTAACCAGTCCATTATTAAACATTATATGTGCATAACCTCCTTTGACTTGATCTCTACACATTGTGCTATACAGTAGACCCCCGCGAAGTCGCGGTTCAGAGTTCGAGGACTCAGTCATTCGCAGATTTTTCCTTAGAACCTGTCTAATAATTATTAGCAGAAACCGCAAATATCCTCTGCAATTTTTATGGCAATACTGTACTGTAGAGAGAACAGGAAGCAACTGTAGAGGAAACGTGGCTTGGGATGGTGAAAGTAGCCAATAGAATTTGAAATTGCAACTCCCAGCAGTCCCTGTAGTGGCTCTGATTGGTCTTCTGCTGAGGGTGCTGGGGCTGTTGGGGTCAAAGGATGTCAGCGCGGCTTTTAAAAAGGGGGCCGGTGACCAAAAGGGAAAAAAAAAGTTTTTGTAATTTGTGTTTCAAGTTCCTGTCTCTCTGCCTGCCTTCTGTTGAGTTACCTGTACTTATTCATTTTGTCCTGGATCGTTTCGTGTTTGGCGTCAGGATTGTCTGCCATCTGCCTGTGTACATGAGGACTGTAAGTGGATTCATGGCCATCCTGCAAAGAAAGGAGAGCTCTTGAACCCATCCACCCGTCTTCACCATTTCAGGAACTACTAGTGGACTATCTTTACATTCCTATTCAACCTGCGGATCTCTGGACTATCTATTTTCATCCGTTGCTGTTTTTCATTAACGTTTTTCATGATTACTGAACGCACCCCTAGAAGACACGGATGCTCCTCAAAAAAACCATCTTAAAAAACACTGATAGACTACTTTCACATTGCTCCCTTACTTGCGGCTGCTCTGTCGCGTGATATGCTTCTCGTGCGACACTACGCATACTTAAAAGCCTGAACAGCACCTGTCCTTTTTGGCTGATTGCTTTGTTTCTCTCTCCTCCCCCCAGACATCCTCTGCTCTTGTTGGGTGTCCCACTCCCGTTGTGCTCCCCTATGATGTTTGCCTATTCTTTTAAACGAGAACTAACAGCATACTGAGCTCATTTTACTTCAGAAAGAGACATATTTGTTTGAAGTGTCTGAATAAAGTTCCTGTCTCTACAATCTCCTGTTTCTGTGTAATTCTGTGACCCAAGCGTGACACCCTGCAGCCTCACTCTCTCTAAGATTGAGCCACTGCACTAGACTAGCCTGCCAGCGTCAGCGTTTACCACTGTGTGCTTGCATGCTGCCAGTTCAAGTGTAGTTGGCTCAGTGATTTACTTAATTTCATTCATGGTGTCAATTGCATCTTGTACATATTGTTCCAGTAGCTTTTTTAAATAGTTTTTACAGTTCATTAGCAGTGTGTAAAATGATCAGTGTTGCAGAATTGTGATGCTCTTTGCATGAAAAAAATGTGTTCTATTAAATTTTCACTTTTTCTTTGTAAATTGTGATGTTTACTTAAAGTGCAGCAAAAAAGTGGTGTCCAGGGATGCATTAACCCCCACGTATGTGGCAGTTTAAGGGTTAAAGCCCCAAGATGCCGCCGAAATGCCCTGCACTTTCTAAGGCTTCTGGCATTGAAAACGTGCTTGCATGAATTACAGTACATATAGCAGCAACATTGGTATTTTACATTCTAGCACTGCGGGTGACATAGCAGTACAGTATACAGGTTTACTTTTACATTCTTTTATTTAGGTAATGTATTAAGCTGAGTTTGAAATGAAATTAAAGTGTTTTGGGGGGACATTGAGGGTTTTAACTATAAAAATAGGCATTTTTTTTAACCACATCCAAAATTTGCGGTTTTTCACAATTCGCAGGTGCTCTAGGAACGTAACCCCCGTGAATTTTAGGGGTGTACTCTATAACCTAACATTCTGTTAGCCACTGTAATGAATTCTGAACACTGGAAGTTGATAGTGACAAATTCATTAGAACTCCTAAATCCTTCTCATAAGGTGTACTATATTGTATTGTATATATTTTGTATTAAAATCTGACATTTTTACACACTTCATGTAATAGTTTAAATTCACTTAAATTAAATTTTTTTTTTTTTTTTTTTTTCAGTTTATATTTTTATTTTATTAATTTTCATTGTAATCATTCCATACAAACAGATCCATTTATAACCCAACAAATTTGAAAACAAATCAAACCCCACCCCTGAGAAGGAGAGCTTAGCTAAAGGAAAATTTCTTTAAGTTTTTTAATAAGGCAACATTAGACAAAAGAAGGGGAGAAGTAAATATCTATATAAATAAGAGATGGAGAAGGGAGTTAAATACAATAATAGTTAATTCTCTTATTCTAAAATAATATTGATTAAATCCTGCCAAGTTTTGAAAAAATTTTGTACAGATCCTCTAACTGAAAATTTGATTTTTTCCAATTTCAAATAATATAAAACATCAGTTTCCCACTGACTTATAAGAGGAGAATTAGGATTCTTCCAATTTAACAAAATAAGTCTGCGTGCCAAGAGTGTAGTGAATGCAATCACCGTTTGTTTGTCCTTCTCCAATTCAAGTCCATCTGGAAGGACACCAAACACAGCTGTTAGTGGGTTAGGAGGGATTGTGACCCCAAGGCTGTCTGAGAGGCACTTAAAAATTTTTGTCCAAAATGATGTTAGTTTGGTGCAGGCCCAGAACATGTGACCCAGTGAGGCAGGAGCTTGATTGCAGCGCTCGCAGGTTGGATCCTGGCCTGGAAACATTTTGGACAGTTTTAAGCGAGACAGATGAGCTCGATATATAATTTTTAGTTGAATAATTCTATGCTTTGCGCATATAGAACTCGAGTGAATTCTCTGCTTTGCTACCTTCCACTCCTTTTCTGATATATTGATTAAGAGATCTTCTTCCCAATGTCCTCTTGGATCTTTGAAAGGTAGGGACTCTAATAAGATTTTATATATTGCGGAAATAGTGTTTGTTTCCTCGGAATTGAGCAGTATTTTTTCCAGCATTGTGGAGGGTGCAAGGTGGGGGAAATCGAGCAATTTCTGTTTAACAAAATTTCTAATTTGAAGATAGTAAAAGAAATGTGTAGCTGGGAGGTTAAATTTTGAACGTAATTGTTCAAAAGATGTAAATATGTTGTCTATATAAAGATCTCTGAGCATTTTAATCCCAAAACTTTTCCAGGTATTAAAAACTGGATATACTTGCGAAGGTTGAAAGAGGTGGTTCCCTTGCAAAGGTGCCACTGATAAAAGATTTTCCATCTTAAAATGCTTCCTAATTTGGTTCCATATTCTGAGTGAGTAAAGCACAATTGGGTTATTAGTATATTTGCGATAACTTTCATTTATTGGAGAGCAGAGCAGGGAATATAAAGAAGTACTACAGGATTTTACTTCTATTGCAGACCAAGCCTGTGTATGTGCATTTATTTGTGTCCAGGTTTTTATGGCTTGTATGTTTGCTGCCCAGTAATAAAACTGAAAATTAGGTAAAGCCATGCCACCTTCTGCCTGAGGTCTTTGTAGGGTCGCTCTTCGGATACGTGGGTGTTTTGAGTTCCAAATGAATGAGAACTATTTGTGCTTGGATTAAACTACTGTATACCAGTCCAGAAGCTTCAGTTTGTATTAATAAAATTTGCTCAGACTACTTTAAACTAGAACGTGGTACCAGACAAGGATGTCCCTTGTCGCCACTGTTGTTTACAATCGCTATTGAACTACTGGCGGTTCACTGCCGAAATTCTCATCAGATAAAGGGGATTGTCAGAGAAGGACTGGAACAGAAAATTTCTCTATATGCAGATACTAGGGTGTTGTACCGTGTTAGCCATTATGAATGTAGAGAAAAGCCAAGCAAAATGACACCTTTTATTGGCTAACTAGAAAGATTACAATATGCAAGCTTTCGAGGCAACTCAGGCCCCTTCTTCAGGCAAGGGGCCTGAGTTGCCTCGAAAGCTTGCATATTGTAATCTTTCTAGTTAGCCAATAAAAGGTGTCATTTTGCTTGGCTTTTCTCTATATGCAGATGATATGGTCTTATATATATCGGACCCAGAAAACACTGTCCCTGCTGTTTTAACAGCACTAACAGAATTTCAAAAGATATCTGGTCTTAGAATTAATCTGAATAAAAGTATACTCTTTCCAGTGAACTCACAAGCATATAATATTAAATTAGACACCCTACCTTTTACCATAGCAGATCAGTTTAAATACCTAGGGGTAAATATCACAAGTAAACATAAAGCTCTTTATCAACAAAATTTTGGCGTCTGTATGGAAAAAATTAAGCAAGACTTGCATAGATGGTCAACCCTTCATCTCACTCTAGCCGGAAGAATTAACATTGTTAAGATGAATATCCTTCCTAAACTTCTCTTTTTATTTCAAAACATTTCAATATATATCAATAAATCGTTTTTTAAACAGTTAGATTCAATAATAACCTCATTCATTTGGAACACTTAAATTAAATTTAATGTGCAACAAATCTGCACAAATCTGTATGCTGTCTAAGTTCCAATATAATGATTCAAAGGATTCTGGATTATCTGCCAATCCACCTATCATGGCATCATCTAAAAAGTTAACCACCTTGTTACTTATATTCTGTGGTATGGAATATGCAAATAAAAACAGAAAGCAGTGATTAGTAAATGATAGGAAAAATGATCTTTGACCTGAAAACAATACAACAGCTCATTATTTGAGTTTACAACTAATGAATTAATTGGGTTTTTTTTTCTTTTCAAAAATAAACAGTTGCATTTCAAAATGTGCCACACATTCGTAACAGGGGATAGGTCAGGACTGCATGCAGGCCAGTCAAGCACCTGCACCCTCATTCTATGCAGCCATACCTTTGTAATGTGTGCAGAATGTGGTTTTCTTTGTGCACTTCTGATAATGGTCTGGACAGCACTTTTCTTCTTTGGTCACAACATTTATTTCTTCTAAAAAGACCTGAAATATATATTTATCTGATCATAATACACATTTCCACTGTGTGATGATCCATCCCAGATGCCTCCGAGCCCAGAGAAGTCAATGACTGTTAACATATGGCTTTCTTTTGGCACAGTACTGTGTAATTGGCATTTCTGGATAGAATTAGTGTGTTACTTGATAAAGGTTTGCTAAGGTAGTACTGAGACGATGTGGATATGTCACTTATTGATGAATGACAGTTGTTGATTTCATACCATCTGAAGTATCTGAGATCATTGGCAGTCAGCTTAGGCTTGCACCTTGCCCTTTATGCACCAAATTTCTCCAGATTCCTTGAATATTTTAATTATATTATGCATTACTGAGGGTGAAATACCCAAAACACCTCTAATCTGTTTTTGAGAAACATTATTTTTAAACTTTTGAATTATTTTCTCATGCATTTGGAGTAAAACTTAAGTTAAGCTTTTATACAAAAGGATGTTTACAATCACCACTTGAACATTATCTGTTTCTACTTGCATCAGTATTTTCTTTTATTAGTTCATTATTGGCCCTAAATTGCTGCATCTCAACTTTTTTTAATGTGCTACAGGCCCTTAACAGCAAACATGGATATATACCTATATACTGTTTGAGACAGATTACAAGTAAAAGTGATTTTTTTTTTAAAGTACTGTACTTCTTTCTTTTTTTATTTGAATTTTCTATACTGTCCTAACTTTTGCCGAGTTTAGGTAATACATCCAAAAAAAAAAAAAAACTTTCCTCTTAAAGTAGGTACAGAATTAACTGTACTTTTACTAAGGTAAGAGATAAAGGCCACCATTAACAGAAATAAAACTCAATGTAGTCTTGTTAGATGCACTGTGTTTGTATTTTAGTTACATTTTAGCCCTAGATAATAGCTTCCTTGGTTATCCGTCACATGTGCATTCTCCACTGCATCAAGATTCAAACACTGGAACAATGGCAGTGACACATTCATTCAAGGTACATACTAGATATTGTTTTTTTTGTTGTTTTTTTTAACTTGAAATGTGGAGCATAAATCTGGCACAGTGGGTGGTGCTATCACCTTCTTCATTTGGGGTTGTGAATATGAAATTTGAACCCAGTCATAGATCAAATGAAGTGTGTGGATATTCCTCTCCGTACT